>NW_019213965.1:70793-262613 GCF_002532875.2 Varroa jacobsoni | reverse complement strand
CATCTATATATATGAGTAAAGCAAGCTAATCACACAATCAAGAATGAAACTAGAAGCATCATAGAAACGAAGCGATTGAAACGTACGGCTCCGACGTGAACGACTCGTTCAATAAATAGCAAATGCTGCCTACTGGCAAGAGACTATGTCTCTTCCGTTTACTCCGAGCTTCTTACTGACCTTCCGGAGAGCTGCTACAGGACAATCAATGCGATATCTGGATCCTGAGAGAGTTCAACCGATTTGTTCCGATGACGCTATTGGAGTAGAAGTATACGGATCGCTCTAAAGAGTTTTGAACACATGACACTTTACGTCGGACCGGACGATTCCACTCTTGAACGTGGCCTTAGCTGCTACGGTTGGCGATGTTGCACATTTAGTCCTTAGTCTTGGACAGGACACGAGATCGTCTGATAAGCATGATTGTACGAAAGGGTCAACATAGAAAAGCTGAATCCATAGACGGTTTTTTCCTATGATTTGTGATTACTGGTTCAAACTGCGATGCCGCGACACGAAATACAGGTACAAGGTAAAGCCGAAAAAACACCTCTTTCTATCCGAAGACTATGACTCCAATGCATTCCGCGCATTCGAAGCGATCAGACTCATTTTCAGAGAACAACAAAACAGCATAACGCGCGTAAGTAAAGGCCAGCGAAACAACTAGAGCTAACAACTCGGTAAGTAAACCAACGCGATTGGTTTACCCTCCCGATCGCACTTACTCGCGTCCACAGTCCCACATAGGCACAAATATGCAGCGATCAATTAAATTTACTACCGCGCCGCACCAATACAGAAAGCCACGAATCAGCCAAACGGCTACAGAACGATCATAGCGACGAGGATAATGGCTAGCTCAAGTGACCTGTACGTATCGTTAGCCATTGCAGCCCCCTCTGAACTCGAAATGCGCCCGTCGCTGTCGCTGTGTGGTAATCACCTAAGTAATTATGTGCGCGGGCGAACTCCGTCGCTTCTTGTTGTGCGTTCAGTGGTAACGCCGATCGCACAGTTACCGCTACCTGCCGCCGTTGCGTTTGCGGGTGGCAGTCAGACACCTTCTTGCCTCTTTTACCACCTTCTCTTGCCCCATACCCGTCTCCAGGCGGCTGCGACTAACCAGCGACCACCAACAATCAACGACTAGTCAGCTCCCCTCTATCATAATTCTGTCTTTGCAACTGCTGCTGCTGACGACGCTGCCGATGCTGACTTCATGTTCTTCAGCAGTTTCGTCGTTTTCGACATATCCACCAGTAGAAGGCGTCGAAAAGCAAAAGGATGTCACCGTAGCGATAGAAATAGCAGCGATTAGCCCAACCAGTATCGCTAGAACGTAACGCCTGCCTCGTGCGTTTATCAATGCGCCGCTGCTATACTGCTTCTTTAACAGCTGCAGCAGTAACAACCGACGCTTCTGACTCGCCTGCTGTCGTCGCTAGCAAAACGGTCGCTGAAAACAACATCAGCAGCTGCAGCACGGGGAGTCGTGGTGGCAGCAAGAGCGGCAGCTGGTGTCGCCGATGACGTTGGTTCGTGAGCAACTGCACGTCTTTACGTCGTTGACTCATTGCTGCTGCAGCAGCAGCAGCAGCAGCAGCAGCAGCGACGGATTATAGCGACTGGCTGCTAGAGCAAAAGAATGAACCCAAATAGCAATGGCTGATAGCTAGCGCTTCTTCGGCTGCTACTGCCGCTGGTTGTTGCCTAAAACGGGTGGCGGAACTATGCGAAAGCGGCCTGAATGGCAAAAGCGGACCGCCCTCATCGCGATGGCGGCCGTAGCCAAAGGTACTCGTCGCTGGTAACTGCTACTGTTCCAGAGCTTCGTGTGTTTGTGTGTGTGCGCGAACCCTCGCGGGCGCTATCCATCGTCAAGGACACCGCAGCATTAACACTTCGTTCACATTCTGATGCTTACTTGCCCCTCTGCCCAATGGGACTGGTGAAGACGAAGAGCAGCAGCGACACTTAGGTGCCGACGGCAGTTGTAATTGGTAGTAGACGGCAGTGCTAGAATATATATTAGCATGTTAAACAGCCACACGTTAGGGTTGGGTAAATTGAACAGCTGCTGTGGTTTGTACGGCTGCTGTGGGCGCTAACCACGACAGCAGTACATCGGCATACGATTTAGCCAATGGCGGACGATAACATTAAGTTCGGAAATTACGCAGCCATAAAAGGAACGATTTTACGCCTAACAAGATGAAATTTGAAGAACAGTTTGGAAAACGAACTCAAACCTGTTTTACTACTCCGAACGAGTAGGACAGGCGCTCAAGGCGCGCGTAATAATCAATGGTGTCACCTGATGTAATCGCTGAAAGTGGCCTTGGCCTGGCATAATCGAAAGGCATTGGTACGCGAAAAGAGGAAGTCTGGAAACAACAGCACGACCACATCCTACACGATTTCCAACCAGGAAATGGTTTTTAGCTTCTGGGGATATGTTCGCAAGCTAAGTCTCTGTGAGCAGAAGACGATAACGGAAGAGAAAATTCATCCACAAATTATACCTGGACAATAAGTAGGTGAATTATTAAGAGATAAATGATAATGGACGTACCCAGTAGTCTGACTTGTAGCGAATCACCGCAGGACAAATCGAACAAATGCTAAAGACTATGTCAACTAGGTCCTCTACAGAATTCGTGTATTACCGGTAAATACACCAATGGAACTAGATGAACTCGGCTACTTATACATGCCGAGCGTACTCAGTAGTATTTTGGGTTTCTGGAAATGCGGGGGACTAAAGCGATGAAAAGGCGTTGTTACTAGAAAGGTTTCATTTAGGATAAGAACTTTCACAATTTATTGACACATTTTAACTTTTGTTGCACTGCTTACACGATAAGCGAGTGGGTGGGGGGACCAGAAATCCTAGGCAACATGCAAAATGAATTCGGTAAGAACAGGCGGTATCTTTTTACTGGCGTCGAGGGTAAAGTCGACTAAATTTTTTGATGCCACAAAAAGCAGGCATACGGCAGACAAAATCATATCAATCAAGGACCAAACTAAGAGGAGGGCATCAGATCCGTCCGGATCGCATTGATTATATTGTTATGTGAAAAGAAAACAGCCTGGTCGTGCGCTACCGGGAGCATAAATCTAAAAACTTCAAAAGAACAAAAAACTATAATAAGGTGCAGATAATTGAATTGAATGAAAAATAGATAGGGCCAAAAAGGCGCGTAAGTCTAGTACTAGAACCCGCTCGAAAGAGACAGTTTTAAGGTACAAGAATGACTATTCGAAGACGACCTGCGCCGAGACGGCGCACATGTCTGCCAGGACCTAGAAATCGTTTATACGTACGAAAATACGGTAATAACAATGGCAAGATCTGTTCGAGAGAGACTGAAGAAACGTAACCAAAAGGGCCACAGGAGGATCAGAAAATCTCGTCCCTTCAGGACTTCTGGGTAGTAAATTTTATTGAGTAGTTTCGATAAGCGGGAAACACGAGGCAAATTAGACTTTTCAGCGAAATAGTTACAATATTACACCAACAACGCTCGTTCAAGAATAGCCAGCTGGCTGAGCTCGTATCTGGCACCACCGCCTATGAACGTTTTCATGTCCGCTCCTATTAGCCACGACGCAAACTGCCATAATACTAATGCTCCTACTGTTACTGTTGCAGGAGTTGTTCCAGCCGCCGCTTCTCTTGTAGCCCTGCTGCGTCGCTGATCATTGGAGGGCCGCAAGGCGTCGTCGTCTTTGACGCAAACGCGGGCAAGTGGACATCCGAACGGACAGAGTGGCGGTGCTGATGCTGACGCTGATAATGACGGTTGCTCCAGCAAAAAAGTCAGCATTATCAGTAGCAGCACACACACACACACACACATAATCTGCAGCGCATAATGGCTGATCTGTTGTCCGTTACACTTCATCACATCGTTTGTTTTTAGCACAGCCAATAACAAAAAGACAGTAAGCGATAAACGTATTGGATACATGGAACAATAACAACGGCAATCCCAGTAGCAACAATAAAAATTATACTCGTTGGTCTTTGCAACACTGTCTGCAATTCTAAGAATTCATACTCGGTTTCAGAAATAGCAATGACGAGCTTACTCAATGTAGAGGAGTCAGTGAACGAATAGGGCAGTAGGAATCGGTGCCCGTGATAGCTTTGTGGGTAACGTATTTGCCCACTAGCATTTGGAATGTGTAGGTTCGAACCCGGGCGTAGATACATCGTGTGTCATGCTGGGAGCCAGCCGTCTGATGGGACGCCTAGCATAAAACTCAAAACACAGAGGAACCGATCGTAGTTCACCAAAATCAATGAAAAACAACTCCCACCAACGACTAACAGGATACTAGCCCGTTTGGGAACATTCGCATCGAATATATTATCTTCCATAATGGTGCTATTAAATAGGACAAACGTTATCTGGAGGACAAAAGGGAGAGCACACATTGTTTAAGTATAGAAAAACTCGAGCTGAAAAGATCGCCATGAATTGGAACCTGTGTTTTCTTTTTTGCTACGCAACAAGCGGTTACTTCTTGGTCGCTTACACTGGGTAACGCTGATAAAAAGTGTCATACACGGAACTTGTGTGCGAATACGGCCGATTATATCCTGTCAAATGAGGGTGTTATCCGCTTGACATAGCATGCCACTATGTACGAGAGTAAACTAACTGAATCCCAAACGTTTGCGGAAATGCTCGCCGCTTTCAACTAATGTATTAAGATGGGGAGTGTGCTTCCTTCGGCTATCCAACTAACTTTCTATCACCTAACGGTTGCTTCTTAGAGTCACAAGAAGCTAGGACCAGAACGTACGCTCTTTGTTTGATTGTATTCTGGATTGTGTCCTAGTTTATATGTGATTTGTATTGCGAAGTGCCAGCCATGAAGATGTGGATTGATGAGTAATTCCCTTGCAGAACCGTTATATAGATTTTATACTAGATCAGAAAGTAATAGGCTGTTTTCATTGGGCGGAAGCGGATAAGTCTACAGTACGCTGCGTCCTCAAGGTTTGAGTAGACATACGCTTGGCGTACGTTGGCGAACCTCGTGAGCCCTTGTTTGTATCATCAGTAGAACCTTTTGACTAGGATTAGGTGTCTAAGGCAATTGTTGTTGCACATTAGCAGTAGCTTGTGTGTTGTTATTATAGTCTGTGTACGATAAGTATAGTACGGGCCAGCTCCGAAGATTCCGCCGAAATGTAAATTAAACATGGTAGTTTGGGATAAACAACTCTGTACGATACAAAGCACAATAAAGAGATTTAACTGGTCTTAAGACTTGATAGGAAATAAAATAAGGCTTTGGGCGATATCAGTTCACTGGATTGCCGATCATTTTCTGTATACACCTTTAAAATTCAGCAATTGTTTTCTAAAAATAATTTGTGAAACGGATTGTTTTTAAGACGTTTTAATAGAAAAATACACGCAAAACAAGATGCACGTATTTTACTATGAATGCTGATTGCATTTGTCATAGATGGGTAATCCAGCTTTCTTTGAACTAAAGATGCCGACGTTATCTATGATAATATATGTCGCACGAATAGATACTGCTTCAAGTATTGACTGCTATCAAACTTTAAAATGGTTGGTCGAAACTTGCTACAAAAAAGCCATTTTTTATTTTTTTTTTTATCTGCATATGCTGTTCATGAGATAACGAAAAAATCGATCATGAATATAAAGGAAAATATAGATATTTTACTGACGTTTTTGCATACATGACAGTTTCTATCATTGAAACTGTTCATTGAAACATTATTCCCCATCCGGAAGAACACTGCGTATACCCTCCCGGACGACTTTTTGAGTAGGCAGCATTAGCACAGGGGACCAATGGGTCCAGCGCAA
This sequence comes from Varroa jacobsoni, assembly GCF_002532875.2. Taxonomy (NCBI): domain Eukaryota; kingdom Metazoa; phylum Arthropoda; class Arachnida; order Mesostigmata; family Varroidae; genus Varroa; species Varroa jacobsoni. Next base: position 256,746 of record NW_019213965.1, on the reverse strand, counting down.
ATATAACGATATTTACTTTGCCTCTACATTTGTCGTAAGCAAGCGTGGACATTTTTGTTGGGCTAATTTTTTTTTTGAAAACGTTACTGTCAAAAGGGGTCTGCGAAGCTTCATTATAGAGTTAACTCGTACCACGCATCTAAAACAAGCTTCAAGGCTTGCACAGCGCAGGAAAATTTCCATTGGCGGTAATGCAATATACTGGGACGTCGACCACCTCGATGACACTTGATTTGAAAACAAGACGACTAGTTAAGTAGGAAATTACGGTGGATAGCTCGATGAGCACGCGAAGACTCACCCGCTAGGCGAGAGCAAGAGCATCTTCCTTCTACAATATTTCTCTACAATATACCCTTCTACAATAAGTGTGTCGTCACACTCTATGCGCGTATACATAGACAGCGAGCACTGGTAAAACGTTTGGTTCCCACGCCGATTACCAAATGTTGACGCTAGTGAAGCTTAGCGTAGTCGCTAAAGGATCGCCTTGCAATTTAGATTCAGAACTTCATAGATCAACGTAGATCGGGATAAGATTATTCTTTCAAAGTGTTTACCCGAAAGATAGTGCTTCTTGGCGCAGCTTTCAACTATGGTGCGAATCATCGGACAGACAAAACTCTGCCCTATCTTCTGTTACCACTGTGACATTGCTACGAATCGTGAATTAAACTCCACAGTCGCAGGCCACAATCGTTTGCTGTTTGACAGCTTTGTGGTTTTTGTTTTGTCCTATACACATCGAGGCGCAGGCAGGCGTCCAACGATGCAGTAAAATCTCGGCAATGAAGTGATGCTCTGTAGCTTTCAACAACTCCACAGGCTTGTGTTGTTAGTTCTGATGGATAGCATGCGCAGTTGTCATTGAATACTATCATCAACCTCTGTTAACGCGAGACTGTAACAACCTGAAGTAGTAGATTTTTCCGAGCGTCTACAGCTATGCTTAAACAGGTGTTGGGACGGCGTGCTGGCTCTCGGCACGTTTCTTCCACGTTGGATTTCCTGAGATTTTTTCGCAGTCACTGACGGTGTTACACCGAGCTGGTCCTAATCTTCTTGATCCGTTCCCCTTTCTACGACTCGCCGACACATCGACGATTTCATGTGATTTTCAGGTAGTGATAATTCGTTTCGTAAGTAATTCAAACTGATATTGTGTGACGATAGCCAATCAACGCGATGTCTAGTTTCATTTTCGAGGACCGCATTTGTCCCTAAGAATCATAATGAATCATCGTCATCATGGTCCATGGTGCCTGATTGGGCTTTATTGGTGAGAAATCGGTGCTGATACGCGCCGTTACGCGTTGTCGCTCAGCCGAAATACGACGCACAGACCAAAGGTCTCCTTGATCCATCTTACGCATGCATCAGTAAATGCTATAGAAAAACATTGACCACCTTATGCTCTGCGACTGGATCAGTCAGTCTCGTTCATTTTTCCGCCCTGCTGACCCTCCACTAGTCCTACGTAGACCTTGCACGCATAAGCCGCTCATTCGGTTTTTTAAATATTACTCGATTTTTTTTCTTTTGCTTAACGTAACACCGCTATTTAACATATTAATAGCTTACTGATAGCAAATTGATAATAGCAAATTTACACCTCAAACATTAGTCATTTTTCAATAGCCAGCTTATTAGCCATAAGCGTAATCCTTATGGCAAGGCTGCAGTGTCGAAGATGAAGATGAAGAAAGCCTTTATCGCTGCAATCTTCGTCGCTTTATTCGGCTGAGGTAATAACGATAGCAACAGAAAGAAAACGTTGCTAGATATCGCCATTGGAAGATAGTACCTGTCTGCATCTTTGACCATCTAAGTCCGCATGTGTTTTTAGTTTAGAGCTGCCTGCGATTGCTACACGCCACCAACTCTGTAAGTTAGGCTGGGGTCCGGATTTATCGACTATGATGTATTGTGATCATAGAGTCGTGGAAAAAACACTGATCGGTTCTGGAAGGATTATCCTGACAGCGTCTGAACAGCTACAATGAAGTGATTTTGAGGACCAGGCATCTAGGAAATTAACAAAAGGCCAGATAAGAAAGCTCAGATTCTATATAAGCTGTCGGTAAAGCCAGTGGACATAGAACCTATTGCATTGATTGAAACGCCAGATACTGCCGAGATGGCTTTACTTTTGAAATAACAGATAAGCGGTACTGGCAAGGTGAAGTAGCTTCGGTGACATTAGATCCACGGCAACCAATAGAAATGATAACGGTGATGAAATTGCGAATATCTATAAGGGAATCCGTATTGTTATTGCGGTAGGTGCAACGAGATCGTGTTTTGCTGCATGGTCCTCGCAGCGTCAATCCTTTGATTTTAAAGATGAAGGTATAAAATCGAGCGGAGCAAGCTTTAATATAAACTCTTCAATTCTGCATCATCCAAGGGACGTCTGTGGTTTCTACATACTATTAGATCAAATGGCTGACGTTTACAAGTTAAAGCTATCTGAGAATGAAGGTAAAAAGTATGTGTCTAACCTTGGGCGATCTGGATTAGCGAATCTTACACATGAGAAGTAGAAACGCCTCCAACTGAGCTTACCGCGTCGTCGATAGCTCATCCTGGTTATCACGGTATCTTGAAAAACATTGGCCGATTAGAAACGACGTGAAGTTGAAGAGAATTATTGTTGAGGGCCGTATCTAAATAAATGATGATTTGACAATCATTGTGACTCAGTCAAGCATTATATGATTCGATCCATCGCCTCTACTTCATCTACTTATCATATGTTATTATTGTTATCGTTGTTGTTGGTGCCATTGTTTCTAGTATTGTAAGTCAGAAACTCCTATTGTTCCGTATCACCGATATTAATGAATTCTCGTAACTTTTTAATGCCAGTACTTCAGGCCACGAGGCACACTAGTTGACAAGTTACATCGTTGCTGAAGTAGAACGCCAGTAATAGCATCGGTAACAACAATCCCTTCTCCCCCTGTAACTCCGTGCAAACGATCACGTACTTTCCAGTTATTCGTGCATTGGACAGCGGCTTGGGACATGCCGGACATAAACAAATTGAGTGACCCCGATAACAAACAACGCCACCAGAATATCATTCTTTCATTAAGCACATACGTATCAGCACCACCTCGGTTGGACCTTATTGGGAATAAAACACATGTCTACTCTTTCAACTAGTCTTACATGTATGGAGCTGACGCCGATATACGTAACAATTCGAATTGATGACGAACGTTTGATGGACAAATAGAGTTTGCTTTAATGTACGGTAAAGATTTTAAAAAAGCAAAGTACTTTGTCTTTTTCCTATTGAAACACTACGACGCAGGTTCACCTCTATATATATATATATATATATGGTAGAGGTGAACACTCGAAGACATGACAAGTCCAACCAAGCGATGTAATCGAATCCAGATGGTCACCGGTAGATTGATGATATGGGAACTTGGTTATCGTACATACTTATATACATTTGTATCTGACGAGAGAGACACCCTTAACGACCGTGTTTAATTATTTATGAGCAACCATTTATTCCGCACTTCAAGGCTCATGACTTTGTGTTTTTCATCATTTTTAATAATGACAGTGAAGTTTCGGCATTTGGCAGATTATTATTCTATATAATACAGTATATATAGGCTGGGGCGTCTAAACCTAAACCGGTTCTTATGAGTTACTTTCAAGGCTACATCTATACAAGGGTTAATAATTCAAGCACACTCTGTTTTGTAGGTGCTAGAAATGTAATATCTGTTGGTCAAGGTTATTTTCTGTAATGATTATCCATTGCGATTATATAGCTGCTTTTCGTGACTTAAACACTGACAACTATTACGTTATTCCGCTAATAATTTTTCGTAGTAGTCGTCCACTAGGCGATATTGATGGGTGTAAACTTCATAAAGTGTTATTCGAATACTATACGTACAAAAAAATTGGATGGGATTGGATTTTGGGTCGATAGCGTACCAAAAGTTCGAAAGTTATCTTGAAAAGTTTACCCGTTCGAACTTACCTCGACAATCCAATTGGCAATGATTCCTTTGCTCTTCAAAATGATCTATTAATCGCTATTAATATCTATATGTAAAGTTTACATAAATCAAAATGCTATTTTTGGACCATTGGACAAAGCATTTTCGGGTCTTTTAAATTTGAACTTCATAGAAAATTTTCTGATTGGTTTGTTAGACAGCTTTCTTTCTTGGATTACTCGAAAGACGCATAAAAGCTGCCAGCAAGAGTTCGGACCGAAAAGAAGGTTTCTAACCCGTTTTTCGTAAATAGTAATTTCCGATAATAACTGATTTTTGCGACAAGTTTTTAACAGAACGACGCCACTGAAAGGTTTTAGAAGAAATTTACTTCACTCTTTTACCAAGGATAGTAACTGATTATACTTGTCCGAATTTAAATACTTTTATTTTATATATATATATATATATATATATATATATATATAAAGTACACTTGCAAATCTTCTATTTTTTTTTTTACAAAACCTCAACCTCGATCAAGACCTCAGTCATCAAGATGTGTGTCAAGCAGTTCACGGAATCACTTGGTCTACAGTTGTCGGCTCTTCCAGATTCATATTTTGGTTCGCCAATTTGCAAAACCCGTTTTTCAGCTCATAGATTTTTCATAGATTTAAATGTATAAATGGTAGACTAAACGAGTCAACCCCGACATCTTAGCCTCGTGAGAGGAAGTTCTCTGTTGAGGCGGAAGACGATCTTTCACGTCCTCACGTGGACGAGCATTATCATTGCAAGATAATCGTGTTACGACTTTCCCGGCCCTGCCAATTCTCGACTTCTAACTTCAATGAGTTAACATTCGCGCCATTAAGCAAGAGGCGTTTTATGAAAATGTCGAAACGTATAGTAGTTGTGCGATGAATTGGAACGTTCCCAGTAAGTTTTTGCTGAGTGAAAATGTGAGCACAACTTGAATGATAATAACCAACTTGGGTTAGTTAAGTTGTAAAAGAACCCACGTAAAACGCAGAAACCGATGGATGTGGCCGAAATTATGAATATTTCGGCCGATGTTGCAATCGGTGGGTTATAGATTCATCAATTTCGTCTGATTCTGTGTCCCGACTATCCATGTAAAAGGTCCGCATCAAGATATAGTCTCGCATAACGATGATGACAATTGTGCGCAAATGCTACATTCTGTTGAAAATAGAATTCAGTGCCTTGAGTGAAGGTTTCGAGTGTGCGATAAAACAAAGCCTTGCAGTAAATTCAAGTCACCGTACAATGGCCGGACTAAGTTACTTCCTGCATTTACAACAGAGACAAAACAACTTGAATAAATGTATACTATTATATGAAGTGGCAAAAAAAAAGTTTATTTTTAGTGACATTTGAAGTATATGCGCAGCATACACCGTCCCAAGTGATGTGTTTGGAACCTCATTTAAACATTGGCTCTAGATAGAAAATAATAAATGACCTTAGATAAAGTGGAGCAAGAAGAAGGCAATGTTTGTGAATGGTACCTTTTTCAAGGCACGACAGGTGAAGCAACCAGGGCTGCAATCAAACCGTATATATATATCAAGTATTTTTCTAACTGAATTTTTTAAATTATTATTAATAGATCTGGTAAAATTATTAGAAAGCGTTTACTCAGGCGCAAGACAGAGTGCGTCGAAAATTCCGCAAAAATTTGATTTATATATAAATAAATATAATAAAATAAATAAATATATGGCCCATAAATAAATATAGTGTTCATGGCCGGGATGTGTTATTGAACAAACGGTGCGTATGGTCTTGTCATCTTCGCTCTGTAAATTTTGGTATGAAACGGTCGTAGCGGTCGACTTGTTGCGGAAAAGTTATTTTTTTTTTTATTTTTTTTTTATCGAGAAAACCTCATGAGCAGATATCATCAAGGCAGCAAAAGCTTATTACCTAATATTTTTAAACTATTTAAAAAAGTTATATACAACAGTACGTTTATTGAAGTGTCACACGAATTGACGTAAACAAATTGATCCGACCGTGTTTCCATTTACGAGGCTCTACGCAAACGCACTGAAATCATGCCACTTCTTAAGTGATCAATCGCGGATGATAAAAAGTCAATTACTTATGATAATAATATAAAACCATAATCTTAATCCGTGGCTATAAGTTTGATGGGATTAGAAGGGAATCGTGAATTATATGAGATACTACCGTCGCTGTCGCCGCCGCCTGGAAGAACGATTGATTCAGACCTCTGTTGTTAACGGCTAGCACGAGCCGATAAAAATATCGACCGAAACTGATTAACAGAGACGGCATTGTCTTCTACCACTACAATTCCAAACTACATGGATCTTTAGCTACCAAACAACTTCAATGGGAAATTCTCATGCAGAGTCCATACAAGATAGATGTTGTATCATCAGACTATCATCGTCTGTTTCGGTCTCTGCAGAATTCTCTGAATAGCGTTTTAATGAATGAATGTAACAATCACTTGTCATAATGTTTCAGTCAGAAACCACAGCATTTCTACAGTGATGGGACTATGATGTTTCGAGAAAACATTCTGCCATTATGATACACATTTAATTCAGTAACATTATTTTAAAATACGACAAATATTTGGCTCGAAACGGTCGATACCTTTTAGACAACCTAATATATACATGCGTTTGTTGTAGCGCACAACTTTGATGTATTTAATCCTATGTATGTTAATTGCTATCGCAATATAAGAACTACGCAACGCTATGACGACACGGAAAGGTGAGGTCAACTGAAGGAAGGCCTGCCCATTCGAGCGTTTTTCAAAAGAAACACCGCTTCAGGCGGCAGAGAACTTTGTCAGTGTCCGTAACAGTGCCGAGGAGTTAGCGTCCACGGTAGAAAACGGTTTCCATAGGAGCGCGTCGGGCTGTCATTTAAATTCAACACGTGCTTTGCACGTTCCACGCTTCGTGAGTCATCTTAGTGCAGGGTCACCGCCAGACTTCATTGCTCTTGAGATGTAGCTAGATTCGATCCTTTATCATGAGCTGTAACCAAGAACCGTTACGCATGCGAAGCTGCTAATAGTGTCCGGCTTTAATCTGGGGAGCCTTAAAGCGGCGTATGGTCACACTACAGAAGCCTAGGCAATGGGGTCCTGTGTCAAATAAGGGAGTATAATAGTGCTGCGAATTCTACGAACCCAAACTGGAACCGTAATCATGCTGTAGCCCTTCGGAAAGACCGGTGGACATGCGGACTTTGCAAAGGCTGCAGTGGCTACTATGGGGTCCATGTAGACCTCGGCGTGGTGACGCCAGGGTGATCGCTTGGTGTGAAGGTTACAGAACTTTGAAGCTTAAGAAGCAGAAGTGCTCTTATTAAAAAGAACTTGCAAGCAGAGGCAAACAAGTGCACAGGACGTTGAGGACACGTGGATCTAAGCGTCAACGGTCATTGTCTTAGTGGCCGAGAAGAAAGGTTCGGTTTGCGTATACCAAAGACGAATTACCTCAGAACGAGATATATCTAGATCTTACCGTACGTGCACCCTATATCAGGGTAGATCGTATATCGGAAGTACATAGTCGAGTTCAGGCGGCCGAATGTTACAGCACGTACAGGCGTATTTTTCTAGGTATTTCCGTTAACGACACAATATAAAGATGAAATTTTACGAAAATAAATCGCGTTTGTACCGGTAACAATACATCGTCGTTAAAATTAACATATGTAAGAAACGTTATTATACAATATTTTAATTTGATCAACGTTACAATAATAAATAATATATAGTTGCATATATATAAATATTAGAAGATATTAGAAAGTAAAAAGTTGTCTCCGAGAGACTCTCCTATATATATATAGTTAGCTCGTCGCTAGTCAATGAAATAGTCAAAACTGCTGTAAAAACGAATTTAGTTAATTTAGTTAAATATTTATTTATCGCATCTCTAAATCGACGATCGCGTGAATAATGAACTAAATGGACTATACGTATATTAAAAAGGCAACAGCTGCACATCACCCAGCTAAGCAATGACCTTGGCCATTAAATAGGCCATTCCCATTTGTCCATTCTTCCCTTCTAGCCATTTAGGACTTTTGGTTTGTTAACTGCTGGTTTACCTATGAGCCTTATTTAATCACAATCGCTTGTCCACCTCGAGCTAGTATACCGTAGTTAAGTACGACATATAGCAGTTGACCGGCCTAGTGTCGGTAAAGCTTATATAAGTTCGTTTTGCAATTGTTGTACTATGGCATCGAGGTGAAAATTCTTTAAAAACGGATATACGAGCATACATTGACTGCCAACGACGAGGTCAGTCAACTCTGTACGCATAAAAGGTCCGAGCCAGGCATAGTTATCGACGTTTTATATAACAATGCTATTGTCATCATTTATCTTTGTTATATTTCGATGTACGACGACGAAGATTAGCCTCATATTGAGCCTCTGTATTGATTTTCGCAAAACGATGCACGCAAAGTTACACGTGAAGTCCACGTAACTTCGCGGCAGCAAAATGTCGTCAGGCCCATTTCTCTATTATAACCGATGCCCTGTTTTGCAGAACAGGAAACAGTATCATATTTAGCAGCGTGTGTGTGGAACATAGGTCTTTGTGAGGATTATGCATTTTTATATGGCTTTTCCATATAGGGCACCAAAGGGGCTGTTTCACCTACTCCCGATACATCAACTAGCTAATTATACAAGAAGTTATTTTATTGGTGTGTTTTGGTTGCAGTGTGATGCAGCATATGATAAAGTTATACAGGAGGAGTGGGGAAACAGCGGCGAAATGGGTCTCTCCTACGCTCATTTTCTATCTCGTATCGGTGGCTGTCCTGAACTTATGCACATCGCTTCCATATTCGCCGGCCTGAAGCAGACAAGTTAGCGTTTATATGACAATTGCATTATCACATAAAATTACTAAATAGTTCAAGACTATCAAAATGTACGGACGTCATCTCACGTACTTTATCCATGAATATAAATTCATTATGCAATTCGGCAAAAGACGTCGTACCTTTGGCTTCAAAACAGAGTGTGCAGGAACAGATTGCGCCAAAGTATTTTGTTCGGATATGAAATAATGAAAGGATGTCTACGGCCCTCGTCTTAGCCCCTTCGTCTTCTGTATTTATAATACCTACCTCCCGTCGCGCTGAGAGATTAGATTCTCTCAATTAATTATTATCTTTAGTCTCCGTTGTCGTCGCCGTCATTCCTCTTGCCTCGGGAAAATCATAGTAATCGAATAATGTCTACATTAGGCTGTTCATCCGCCTGCCCCGAAGCGCAGATCGGCTGCTAAACAGAAACACAGATTCGTCAGGAACTCGTTTGCCGATGACACGCGCTTACCTTCATTGCTTTTCCTTTCAATCTTGTTCCCATTGATCGTTCGAACTCCGAAGGTAGATCTGGTCGACTATTAGTATTGACGCCTGCTGTGGCGTCGAATCTTGGGCGTGAAAACATAATCATTACTTTGAATTTGTCGGTCTTTCTATGCGTCGGCCGCGACGCCGTCAGCGAAGCTCATTCCCTTGTTCGGCTGGATGAATCGTTTCTTGGTGGGCTTGTTAAGTTCGACTGCTGTTGCTGTTATTCAACTGACGCAGATCGCTTTTTGTCTATCATCGCATCGACGAGCAAGTTGCTCAAACCAAGAACGACTTGGGACCAAACTGTGAAAGGGCGTAAAAGCAGTCGCCATACGTATTAATATATACCTATTATATATATATATATGGAGGACTATATACCATACTGCCGATTGATGCCTCTACCTTGGCAAACAACAGGATCTCAAAAGAAGACTTGTCGTTATGTTGCGTATCTCTGATATGAAATCCAGCTTACGTTTTGTTGTTTCGATGATTGTTGCCTGGATTTGTTACCGTTTTTACATGGATCCTGTACGAAGTAGAGATCTATGTATATAACTCGTTATGAACTAACTGGCCACAGGTTTAATCAAATTTTGCTTTGCAGCTAATCCTCCCTTGTGGTCCTAGTAAAGGCGATTCTAAATAGAAAATCTACATAGATAGCGACTTATTAGATATTGGCAATAGGCAAGTATTGTATGTTATTCGTATAGATGATAGTAATGCTTTAGATAGGCGAAGACCCTATTTGTATATTTTGTAAATCTTCTACTTAAAAACGGAGAAGTTCGAAATGCTGACAACGCGAAATAGCCAAATGGGTAGGTTCAATATAATCGTAAGAATGATATTGACAAACTGGTATGACTGGCATGCTAGTTTTCTGATAAAGAAAAATTTAAGTTTCCCTCTTATCCTGATCTGGGTAGGGATTTAGCGATCCATTACAAGTTCTTGGTCATGACACTTCCATAATCCGCTTACTGATCATTATACTTGAAGCGGGTAGGATCAGAGCTGTTTGCTCCCTCACAATCGAAACATAAACTATCCTTTACACCACTTGAGTAAATTTACAGTCGTTATCTAGGAAAAAAATCACTTGAGAAAAGATTGAATTTTGGAAAATGTTCCCACTTGTGTACGGCGTTGATAACAGGAACTTACTCTGGATGAGAAGCTGTGCCTTTTCTTCAAATACGTTATCATAATTAACTGGCTAAATGACCCACCCGTGCGAAGTAGGACATCAGCTAGCCAACACGTGCTGCCTCGTCCTATTTCGGTACCTATTCCCACATCGGCGCTCATTAGAATCGTAACGGTTTCTGTTTAGCTTACAAGAAGCGACGATCAAGATTCGATAGGTTATCAAAGAAGAAGTTATACAGCGACATAATTTATTTCTTCCAGTACGGATCACCACTGCCACAACTGTGCGTCCTTTACATAAGCTAGCCACAGGATGAAGACTATTATGAATACCATAATCTATGCATATACCGTGGTACTCTCGTAAAGGTTATTGTATGTAATATAATTTACGAAAGCGTGAATAGCTAAGGTAGAACTGTACGGCGAAGTAATCGAGTCAAACGTAACCTATCACGGACGGTACACGCAATCTAAGACTATCCAAGTACACAGTATTTTATCCATTCACGAACCTCTGCTTATCTACAGAACCTTTATTGGATCTCCTTATCCCGAAAACATAACGCGACAGAAATAGGAGAAAACGAATGTCTAAGATAAGAAGACTGGATGGGCGGTTCCAAGAGATGTTATAACATTTCTTTAATTCATTATAAATCAAAAACTGGACTTGTATCTAAATTAGAAGGAAGATTTATCGTATCTCTTCACTGTACCTTATATATAAATATATACTGTAGACGTAATAGTAAACCCTTCAAACGTTCTCGAAAAACTGACGCGTAGATCCATCGGATATGACGCCAATTTCTGGTTAATATGCATGGCATATATTATAAATTATTATTCTATTATAAATATACGTATTATTCGAGGATAGTATAGTCTGTAACAACAGCGATAACGTAACGTAAAGAATAAACGTAATTTCATCAGAAAATTAGCCAGTGCCCTAACTGCCTTATGCTAATAGGCTTATCTATATAATCTGAATTATTAATTCACAAACGTCTGTAAACAGTGAAGATTGTGCGAGATGAAGAAAAATTTCCACTTTTGAACCATACTGTCGAGTTTCCTTCTATACGACAAAAAGTACCAGTTATCATCGCTCATCAATAGGGACGCTTTCATTTAATACGAAGCTGCTTGTTGACTGACCATTTTACCGACCCTAATAAGAGACGGTCTTCTGGGGACGTTTTGCATGTCCACGTAATTTTTCGAACTGTTGGGTGGTAATTTACTTTACTTGATTTTTAATCATCGTTGTGCATCACGAAAAACGCCTATTATGGCCGCGTATCTTCCATTCTGTGTTTTTGTAACAAGGCCTGCTCCGTCTGCTAACCTGCAGATCTAAACTAAACATTAAGTAAATTTAAAAAAAAAATATACACGAATTGGTTCTTGTTATCGCTATTGCACCTAGCAATCATTCGCGCACTAAACGCATCTTTTGTTGTCGCTTAGCAGAATTTGCCTGATCATTAAGCTTATTCCCTGTCACTTTCTGTTGTGTTGTTCCATCTAACGATGCTTCCTCATCTTTCAACGATAGCTAAAACACATCCGCGTTAGATTAGTTCGACTGAAACGGCGCCCGTGGCAGCAGGCCCAGTCCGAATTAACAAAGGTGACTTTAGCCGTCGGGCCTGCCCATGATTTGTTTTCCCACAATTATATTCAGCGCCGTTGGCACAGTAACTTCACCCAACTACTATTATTATTACTACAATTGGTGATGCTGCTGGTAAATCAAATGGTGACATGGGTTCTTCCCTCCTCTTTGTCCAATAATCCGTCTATTTCTGTACGCCGTCCGTTGTTTCCTCTGTACCTATTTCTATTCTCGATCTTTCTGTCTTGATCTGTGTATTCATTTTTGTTGTCCAGCTTCGCTGACTCTGAGAGCGCATTTCCGTGTGCACCTGCCTGCGTACCGCGATTTGTCTGACGTCATATGATACTATGGTGCTTCAAACAACGGCCTACCGACAAGTTTTATTGACAAACAGCGCACACATATTCATATCGTTATCCGATCGTAGCGGTTCTCAGTATATCGCTGTGTATGTATCTGTTCGTGAGTCTGTACGGTGGGTGTCTCATAATGGGACGATTCAGCTTTACGTTTATTTCGTGCGGCCCAGGTCGAATAGCAGAAAGACTGTGGCTTGTGCATTGTCGTGCCCACTGAGCGTGTGCCTCCTCGGATATGCACGAGGCTGTCCGTGAGGGTATTTGCACCGGATCCCGCACTGGGATTCGAAGCTGAAGTCGTACAAGTACCAGTGGAGCAAAAAAATCCAATTTGTACATATATACTTATCGTAGAATGGTGGTGAATGCTGACGAGACCACAGGAAACATAGTGGCGCTGTCGCGTCGCTGCAAAACCGGCTCGAATCCTAAACAAAAGAAAGTTAGCCAGAACTGCTTACAGAGAAATGACCATCCATGAGAGGATCAAGCTGTGAACAACAGCAACAACAACAATAACGACTACAAGTGGCTCAACAATAGGCTCTAGATGAACACATGGGCAAAGCAAGATAAGGGGCTCTAGCAGCTGGGGCGAACGTTTCTGTTTTCTCCTACCGGGCACAAGAGGCTTCTCGTCGTCGGTCGTCTTGCCACCGTCCACTACAAATTGTCACTTAAACACTACCTTGATATGTAGATACGATACTATACAAATGTATAGGAGACACTGGCTTGGGCCATAAACCGGTCAATGGCAACCTTGCCAAAAAGTGAAACTGATGAACACGTCAGCCTTCTGCGGCATGGTTCTATTCTTTTTGGCTTTCTTTCGTCGCATTTAACTAGTGCTGATTTCCAACAGTAAGAAAGGCTTATAGGGCTACGGCGGGCCATGCGCGGACAATTGCACATATGGTCGAAATTATGTTAACGGTGAACTGGATCCAGAATAGGTGATTTTGTTATATGGACCATAAATTTGCAGTGCAACGCTTCTGGGATAAGTATAACGTATATAAGTCATGTACATTCTGTCAGACATCATTTCTTACATGAGCCAACATTTTCGCTTTGTGTAATTTGCGAGGGCAATTCAAGTTTGCTGGATTATCCATCCATCCAACCATGTATTTTTAAAGAAGCATCCGATTATATATTGTTGTTATTCAACACACGTTACGTTACATCCGATTTGCGAAAAGCTTCTAACTTCATCTCTCCAGATTTCCACAGCGCAAATTAGAAGCCGTAGAGAAAAACCGGACCGCTTTTTAAAAAAATCCACTAGCACTCGACCAGAAGCCTTGCCACATTATAGATCCGACATGACCATTACATAATGTTGGCATATATTTTTCTATCGCATGTAGGGTATTAGCTGAAACTGACGACCGGGTAAAAGTGAGTAACAGATCATTTATAATACAGCATACGCCTATTCGAGTTTGTTTTTCCTTAATAGTTCATATTAAGTGTACGTAAAATGAAAGCTTGATTAACTCAAAGAACAGTTGAACGTACAATAATAGTTGTTCCACCCTCATTTTGAAATAACACAATATGTCGTCGCCGAAATAATAACAATGAGACATTTCGACCGGAGCTATCGATGTGCCAAATCAATCATGTGGTCCTTTGCAAATGGTGATTCGCATGGGATATGCGAGGTGCGTCCAGCACGAAGTTGGTGATCGATTAGCTTTTTTTGGTGATCTCCCGAGTTCTCTGAACAGGTAGATACAAGTACTTTGTCGTTCTTAAGACACTGCGTGGCCGAGGCCTATGAGGGGCTTCGAGTCAAACGTACACACATTGGCTAGTTCACAGAAACAGCTTTCTATCGGTATAGTGCTTAGCAATATATAGGGATAAATTATTGAATATATAGAAGTAAGCGAACACCGCAGCCCTTACAAATGGCTAGCGACAGTTGGCGGACGACGTGTAACATACATAATTCCCCTTCTGAAACTTGGGAGCCTTTTCAGAGAGGTGTCTGTTACTGCCTTTGATTTGAGACACACCTGAATTCCCACGCTTTTCGTCGCTTAGAGTAGAGAGACACTGTTGCGACGACTACTCAGACAAAATTGATAATCCAATGCTTGCATCAGACAGTTCTTTCATTCATGTATTGTAAGCTCCGTTTAACTTAATCCATGCCGTGCGACTACATGGAAACAAAAAATACGATGTAGAAATTGCTGTTAGTGTGATTATTGGGCACTTTGAAAGGCTCATTGAAATCGTCCGCGATAACAGTCCAACTGGCGGAACATAAAACTGATCATGAACTATGCCTGCGCGGTCCTGCTAAACAAAATCTAAAAGCGTGAGCATGCCGATAGGTTTTCTTCCTAGGTTGTGTTCGTTGATTTCCAATCAGCATGTAATACCGCATTACGTGATTGCTGCTGTTGAATGAATATATTTACGCGAGCGTACAAAGGGCATCTTGGAGTTTCTGAGTGCTACTATTGTGACAATGACATGTCGGAACACCAGCCTAGAAAGGCAATCGTAGGCTTCGTTTTCTTTTCCGCTCCTTTCAGGACATCTTTCGTGTTATCAAAAAAGCTCATACACACGTTGATGCTTTGCTCTATGCGTATGATGTTGTATTATGCTTACCAGTTAAGTAACGACAAATAGTTAGTGATTAATGTTACAGGGGCGAGGGTGTTGAAGCACCGGGAGCGTGGCAGGTAACGAAGTTCTACTTATCATAGCCACTAGCATTGGACATAAAGAATTGGATATATAAAACGACCTTTGTCGTCCGAGGGTGAAATTTCAATGACGATGATGATGAACCAGTCTCCACTTAGCTGATAGAAGAAATCGCGGGGAAAGTCGTCTTGTCTTTCTCAGGATATCATGCTCTCAAAGATTTCTTGTTAAACTGCCCCGTTTAGCCTACATATTTGCTCTCGGCTACATACAGGTTCCAGTGCTATGGTCAGCACTCTTTCAATGCATCGTTGCTTAAACCTTGTTTGGCCTAGACCGAACTCTCGTATTTCGTGTGCGTTCGTAACCTCTCATCAATTATTTACTACAAACGTATAACATCCCATGAAGCCTTCTATACGCTAAATAAGCCTAAGCGGGCTTTCCTAAAAAAATTCACAACCGATTTGCCTTCCATCACTCTTGCACTCGCGTACCGCTTTCGTAGCAGAAACTAGAGCTATTGACCGCTTATGAATGGCAACTTTTAGCTATTCAAAGTCTCATTACCGATGCCAACAGCCCTGATATTCGAAATGATCTCGCTACTTGGAAAAGATGTAACAATTAGGACAAAGGACCACTAAAAATTAAGTATCAACATGCTTCTCAAACGCTGGATCTCAGCATAAAAAAATCACTTGTGCGACTTTAGGACACTTCAGAGCACTTATAATGGTTTTTAATAATGAACGAAAACATGTTCACAATGTGACTTATCGGTATTTAAAGTCTCTGTCTACGTCACAGCCTCGTTAACTACTCTACCTCGTATGACGTCAGTAACTGGGTCACACGTCATACCGATGTCTTCCCAAGTGTTTCCGATGTACTTAATACGTACGATTATTATCATGTTCGCACATAGCACGGCAAAGAAAAGTGGCGACGAAGGCGGAACGTCATAAATAATATTCTCGTATCCCATACCCCATATCGCTTACGCACCTGTGTGCCGGAATTGCCCACAGAACATGCCTACGCACGCGCGCATACGTATTTGTATAATAATCTATGTATATGACCTCATGACATCACTATCATTGATTTAGCTTTCACGGCAACAGTATCCTTGTTCTCCTGCGCTGTTCATTCGTAATGTTTATCTTTAGCGTTTATCCGTATTGGTCCTAGGTGCGCAACGTGCCTTGTCTACGGGCCCGTCCGTCTCCCGTTATGACTGTATCGTATTAAATGTAATTGACATTGCTGCTACAAATAATCGTTTTCACCGTTGACCGCCGCTGCGCGCCGTCGTGCGTTGAGTGCGCTAAACGCCGAAGTGTCCTTCAGAGTTGTTCCGCCCAAGACTGTCACGGCCCACGCGGCGCTCACCCAAGAGCGAACACGTAGACGAAGCCACATTGTTCGCCGTTGCCGCCGCTGATCGATCCCGCCGCGTGTTGTACGCGCATAGACGAAAGTGACAGCGGGAGGTAGCGGCTGAATGCGTTTGTAGTAGCGCTGGCATCAGCGGCAGATGCAACCAGCGCCACCATCTACTAGCCCCGCAGCGATTCCAGCATAATAATAATAACAATAATAACGCTAAGGTCTTCATTCTCCCAGATGCGAACTATGCGGCACTCACCATAAGTAGCAGCAATGGGATCGTATTAGTAGTTACGCGCAGAAGTATCGGCGTTGAAGTCGTTCGGATCACTTCAAATTGGCTCCATAATTCGTATCTTTTTCTCGCTCTGTCACACATCGCTCCGAAGATTTCTGCTGCGCCTGCTAACAGGTATTGGTTCGGACCCGGGCATAAGCACACTTCGTTTCGGGCTAGGAGCCAGCCAGCCAGCCGTCCGATATACCGGACGTAAAAGTCAGAGCACTAAGGTATTGCGATTATATGAAACCGTACAGGTTTGAACGGATTAGAAGGATCTAAGCCGTTATAATACGTACTGCTAACGTAAAAGCGTATATCCGTGTGTATTCGAACTGATAGAAATAGTTCGACTGAAAATACAAGCAGCTGAGAAAAGGCGACCATTATACTTACGGAACTATTAGTAGGAAGTATTCGTGTCATCGCAGACATGTCGAGTCTGCAGGGAAGTTTCTCCTTTGGGCCGTTTATGTTGCCCAGTTTCATTTGAACAATTTGTTTTTATCTACTTTGGGATGCCCACAGCGCGTCTGTTCTTTAACTTAGTTTCGTACTCACGTGCGCCTACTGAGCGGACTAAAAACTGAAACCGAACAAAGCGAATTAGAGGAGCGAGCACGAGAGCATCGACGTTTACCAAAGTAAAGGTCTCACAGTGCAAATCCGCCAACGGTAACGGCGATGGTCCGAAGACGCGCTGTTGTGACCCTTCATCCTTGTCCTGTCTGCCTTCATTACACCTTGTCGTTTTTACTTGCCATAACAAAGACATTACCGCTAGCCTGGAGTCCTTGAGGCTATCCCAATCATGAAGATGATGATTCCTCATCATTATAAAAATATTAGGTCTGGGTACATTGGATAGCTACACCTGGATACCCACACAACGCCAACTCAGCGATCGATGTATATAAGTTCAACAACGACAGCTCTGGCTAGCCCCTTTGAGTGAAGCAAGTCCTCAATGCTATATCGAAGAGGTTATTTGGAAACGTGTCCCACTAAAGAGAATAAGACAAAAGTGTATATGAAAGAAAAAGCGCTTAAAGCTACCAAAACAGGTAGCAATCCAAGCTGGTCTTCCTGGGGTAGGTTGCGAACGGGGTGATTATTGTTAGAGGACTCAGAGAAGCGGTTGATCCTAGCGTTCTTTCCTGTCAGCCCAGCCTTGGAGGCAGATGTGAACCTAAATATGTCGATAGGGAGTTTCTTAGCGAATATATAGGCGGAGTTAGATAGCGATGCCGCTATCAATTAGCAAAGTTTGGCATTACTTCTTACTGTGCATACAAGATGTCGACACACGGTACTCACTTGCGTGAGACAATGAGAGGAGGCGGAAAGAGGTGCTGATGATCGCCAGCAACACGCAACAGCTGCTTCGTCACGCGTCCAGGCGATTATCACTTTTTTTTTTTTTTTTTTTTTTTTTTAATAATTTACAACCGTAGATACGAGCGAATCCATTCGGCCTTTAGCACTCGGTGAGACAATCTACCTAAGCGTCCACGTACGAAAAAAACCTTTATCTATTTAGAACCTGTGATAGATGCATACGCGGCACGCAGGGGCTCCACTTATCGTTTCCCACTGTACGACGAAAATCAGTTAGGTGCAATTCATGTCGTTTACCGAAGGGATCGATTGACTATTTCAAGATGAACGTCATAATAGATATATATAGATATATTATTATGCACACTATGTAATTGGTCGTGACGGATCGTGTATGATTTTGTCATACGAATTACTGACCACTGTTACTTACATACTGAGCAAAATGTACGATGGCAGTATATTGTAATAACTGTATCGCAAGTAGTCTCAGAGACGTTCTCATACCTTCGGTCTAGGAGAACTTGTTTATGTGCAACTTCCTTACCACTATGCTACTATAGAATAATAGCAAAGAAAAGAATAGATATATGTACAAAAGGCGAGATAAATATATGGAATAGAAGTGGTGATATGTACTGTGCCCGAGAACAGCAAGTAATTGTGATGAATATGTAGTGCCTTAGACGACGAAAGTTACGGCAACATTCGGTGTTTAGAGACGATCCGTGGCTGAAGCCCTCCTATGCTTCTAGCTATTCTGGACGTAGTCATTTTGCTGATAAATTTTCTATTTGGTGCACTTGTGCAGTACTCACCTATAAGTATGGATTTTGTTCAATCATACTTCACTGACTTCAAAGCTTAGATCGCATCAGAATATGTGAGGATACGGTGGGTGAAAATAACTTGGATGTATATCCTAATTGGATTTTTATGTGCGGGTGACTTCAAAAACTGTCTACCATTCTTGCCCAAATAAATGGACTGTATTTACAGTATTTGGGCAGAAAAAGTAAACTTATCAATTTGATATTCCATATGGATACAGTAAGCGGTCTGTCTTCGTGTTTTACAGACAACGTTTCGCGCCACGCATCTGCAACGCGTACGTCATTACTAACAAAGCAATCCTTGAAGCGGTTACCTTCGGATTTATAGTAACTTCCATGACGACAACCCATTTTGTTCGGTGCAATTAAAGTCCAATGGGGCACATTTAGTCGTCATTTTGTCAAGATTTTCCTTGTTTAAAATTGTTGAGTGATTAGCCATATCGTCAGAAATAATTGTCTTCGCAATAATTTACTTTCGTCAGACAGGCAGTATTGGCCTTAGCTAGTCTCTTGTCCTGACAGAGTATAGCACGCTGCACAAGAAATAATAAAACGCGGGTTTAATAACAAGCTGGTCTATATGATTGTGCGATACCTCTGCGTATGTGATGACAAACGACGGGCAATAATGTTGAATATCTGTCAAGAAATCTTGACCAACCGATAAATCTTCTCGGAACGTTCGAAACGAAGTTCGTTAAGTATATCTTCGCACTGGTAACATTGCAATATACACTTTCAGCTTTAGGCAAACGCTTTTTTCTCAATCATTCAGTCGAAATCGTATGGAACGGCGCATTAATTTTTGGAGTCACCATACACATCTAGGTTTTATAGAGTAGAAATAACACTAGAACAAATACCGGCGCAGAAGAAGAAGAAGAAGAAGGACTAGCTAAAGCCCTATACAACCGCGGCAAACAACTAGAAGTATAGTGTCTACACGAGCAAGTGATACTTTAACATCATAACCCCATCCCCCGACTGGCTAGGCCAGTCTATTTTGGTCCGATCTCGTAATCCGACCAACTTAAGCACTAGTTTGCCTGTGAACAGACAGATACGTACGGCCTCCACGACATTTACTCAGGACACCATCATCAACCGCCTGAGCCGGCAGTAGGCTATCACCTACAATACAATGCTAGCAGCACCTGCAGACACTATATGTATAAGCGATATGTAGGCGGGTCACGAGAATGCTCCGAATTTATCCGCGAAGTCTTCTTATATCCATCTGCATCTCGCAGTTGGATATTGCTGCCGCTGTTACTGTTGCGCCTGCAGAAATGGGTCGGATCTTCTGTCAGAGTGGGCTTAGCGGAGAGGGTGACAGCAAACGGTTTCTGCGTTTTTTTCCTAACTCCCACTGCCATAACGCCGCGTGTCCAATCTGCCTGGCTGGGTTTGTTAGCCCTCTGTCGTTGTCGTCAATACTGCACTTGTTGCAACTGTGGCTACCATTGCGACAGCTACCGAATACAACGTTGCATCCTTGAAATATCGTTAACGCGTCCACTGTGTCTGCATTACTTGGCTTCTTGGGTCGTCCCATGAGGCTGTACCCTAGAGTAACTTTAGCTCTCGATGAAGCTGATCGTGGCCGAACGAAGTATATACAATATTGGCGGCGGTGGCCGCCATTCCATGTGCGTTTAGCGGACCCAGCCGTACGTGCTTTGATAAGCTGTTGGTAGTGTCTACGTATTCGGTCCACGTAATCCGATATAATGAAACATAGAAACGAAAAAAAAATCCCAGGTAGTATATATATATATATATATATATATATATATATAGATACTATATGTGGTCACATGGTTGGAAACAGTAAAAGGAAAAAGCTACGTTCTATTAGGTTTAGCTAGGTAATGATACCTATGACGGTTATAGTGGGTCGCACGCCTGAGCTACTGGAATGGACACAAGTTATAGTTTCGCTGTGACAAGTTAAAGAACATTCATCTTCGGCGGGGGAAAAAAAAGAGTTACATATCGGTAGTCGTTAGCTAACAAACTGGCTGAACGACTTCAGCATGAATAAGCGCCGATGGACATCACGGTAAACGACGTGGTAAGCAATTGCACAGCCCCAATGATGCTATAATCCATACGTTGTTCTTCACTCTGTACTTCATCTCATCTGGCAATAACTTTATATGACGTCCGTTTGTCAATCGTCCTAAGTTCGCTGGTTAGTAAGTTCCAGCCTTGCTGTCACGCCACTTCGTAACCAATGTGATTGTCGCCAAGTATGTGCGATAGCCGTAACAGCTACGTACGTTTTGCGCATATATCAGACACTCGGCACAAGTGTTAGTGGAGGTTGAAACGTACACGTATTACTACGGGAATTACTGCGTATTCGTGTGCGGGGTAAAGCGTAATGATAATATAAGGTGAAGTGCACATACGTGGGCCTGTAGCCATACGTAAGGGACATGTGTATGACGAACAGCGTGAGAAAATTTGTTGTTGGTCAACGATGAACGAAGAATGAATTTATCGTCTTGCCCCGTCGTCCTTGTTGCTTCTGCTGCAGCTGGTGCTGCCGCCGCCGCCGCCGCCGCCGCCGCCATCGCGGTGGCAACCGAAAGCCGCTATTATTAGAAGCAAGAAGAACCGCATTATTGCTAATGCCGGCTCGTCAGGGTTAATAGCTCTAGCGTGCTCTGCCATGGCCTCCTGTCATGAAATGACGAACGAGACGCACATAGTAGCCGGAACATATAATAGTATCTAACTAACTGCGGCGGATAACGATGGGTGTTTCCAGACAGCGAAGATCGCGAGGCAGTTAGAATTTGCTAACAACATCTTTTATGTATGCTATATCGACATAAAGCGAAGTCGTCGGTGCTTTTTTTCATATCCTTTGAGCCTATTGTCGTTGAGCAATCGTCGCTGGCGGATGAACGGCTTATACCTATTCATCACACGCGTCGTCGACTCTCATCATTGCTGGTTATCTTTGCCTAATGGAACACATATCAACTTTGTTACAGTTATAGCTCTTCTTGGAACGACACGATCATTTCGAAAATATCCGCCCCGAAAGTCGACGGAGGAGGCGTGGCGAGGAGAAGAGACGGCGAAGCATTCAGAAAGAAAATCAACAAATAGCTATTACACTTCATAGGCGGCCGACGACGGAACGAACGACTGCAAAATTGATATTTTTAAATAGTTGTTTTCTATAGACAATAACGCTGTCGGTCTGACCGCCATCTGCTGCTGCTGCTGCTGCTGCTAATTCGCCCAGCTCTCTCCGTTTCGAAAACGGCAACAGCTCGCTGAACTTACAACTTATGTATGTAGATATATCTAGTGTCATCTCACCTGTTCCATGCAAAGTCATGCACCGGTGCGAAAAGACTGCGCCAGCGACCTGTCGAGTAGGCGCTCTTGGACGTTAAAGTTCTTGTCGAAAACATTTCTGTCTCATATTGTTCTCGAAGAGGACCACCGGCTGCTATTCACGCCGTCACTCTGTGCTGAATCGAAGAAAAATGAGATGCTTTTAAATCGTGAAGAAATAACATAAAACGTAATACACATAGTGTTAGCGTTAACAAAAGTGCTGAAGAGAAATGCTAAGTAACAAGTTTAGACAGATCATAGAACAAAAGTTACTATAATTAAGCGCGTCGGCAAGCAAGCGGCAAGCGACGTAATATGTTGTCCGCTCGATTAGTACGGATGAAGTAAAACATTAGGTAGGTAAAAAGTACCAGACACTATTCAATTATTTACATACTATAATCCCCCTATGATAGAATACGGACAACGTATGGCATCAGTACCAATTTCGCAACGTTTCATTAACTGATGCAGATGAAGATGTCGTCATCTTATTATAATCATGACCATATCATCATACAACATCATCAATACAAGCCGTTCCAGAAATTAAACTTGCTAAATGGTGAAGATGATAACTAACTACAATATCACACGAGAGAAATGGCCTCCATTACTTCTAGGTGATACTATTCATCAGCCAGCCGAGAACTTGCTTCACTAACTTAATCACCCACAGATAACACCACAGATCTTCTCCGGATGGTAATAAATAGTACATCTTGGGAAGGCTTCGAATTCGGTAGAGGTTCTTCCTTATGACCTGACAAACCCGATTTGGTTTGGCGTCTTCTTCCACAACAAGCTCCTGCGCGCGGCGTAAAATGGGCTACGATTAACGGGGAGAAAGGGGCAAATATATAATCCATTCTGTAAACAATGCTTTGTGTTGTCGCAAGTGAACCTATAGATTACCACTTACTTGGTAGGACA
The DNA here is from genome assembly GCF_002532875.2 of Varroa jacobsoni. Classification (NCBI taxonomy): domain Eukaryota; kingdom Metazoa; phylum Arthropoda; class Arachnida; order Mesostigmata; family Varroidae; genus Varroa; species Varroa jacobsoni. The sequence continues at coordinate 233,416 of NW_019213965.1, read as the reverse complement.
ATCACGTAGGCCGTTCACTATGCGATTCAATTTGACAATCAAGTTCCAATTCGATCTAGATCTACAGATATATACGTAAGTTACATAATGCGCATCTAATAGATAATCGTAGAGTTGTCCGTTTTGTCGTTGAATGGAATTTTGATGTTCAAGTTAAGCCGTAGCTCTCACGATTGGCGTTACGGGTCGGCGTCTTAGTTTCGGCGGGCGTTCAATGGGGGGAAGTTCGCTTTATGAATATAACCTGAGGTATCTGGACGGTTTGCCTGCGCCGAAACGTATCCGTCTATGAGTTCCATTCTTCATTTAATCTTAAAACCATCCCTGCACTACAGATTATTATGAATATAACTTTCATAATATATATAATAAGTGCTTTGATGAAGGCTTCAGACGCCATGAAACGACAAGCCGTTACGTTAAGTTACAAGTACGCCACCTTTTTAGGATACCATTAACATAACGCCAAGTTTCTGTTTCAACAGTTCACGCGCGTATATCGTGAAAGGGATCGGCAGGATGTATTTGTTTAGGAAAGTTATTCCGACATCGCATAGTATGTCTTCATTGAAACATCCGTACTATTCAACACTGTTGACGTAGTCCAGAAAAAGTGGGTGCAACGCCACCCATCTCTTAAGCTCTACGCTTTTTACAGATATTATCTATACCGTAAAATATTCTCTATGAGCGGAAGCTAGCGCACTGTCTATTTTGTTTTGCTTTTTCTGTTGCTATTGAACGGCATCAGCGAACAATTTTCATTCCGCTCTTTCAATTGTAGTATAGAGTTGCGTACATAAATATCGTAGAATAGACTAGAATAGCACACTACGACCCAAACCAAAAGCCGCTATAGGAGGTGATTGGATGCAGATTTTGCTTCTTCTGTATTGTTTACCAGGTGCGAAATGGGACGAACGTTGGAGAAACCAAAACACCAAGAAGTAATCTTCGATATTTGTATGTGATGCTACTGCTCTTGCCGCCGAAGTAACAGTAACGGCTGAACGCCGAACTGTTGTCTAATCCGATTCTAACGGCTAGGAGAAGTTTGGCGAAGGCTGGTCCCTTGTCTTTGTTCGAAAGTAGCTTGACTTACTATTGCGTTTGTTGAGGACGTTGCATTCGCCGGAAACGAATCAGTCGTCCCATAGGCGACATATGCCAGTCACTTATTACGAGGTCGGATGATCCCCGATTCTCGACCGTCGAACGTCCTACGTTCGATTAGCAGTACCAGTAATGAGGTGTGAAAGAAAAATAGAGAGAGGGACATGTAACGAGAGGTTGACAAGGCAATGAATACATCGTTTTACATAATCGTAAATGTGTGTTTTTTTTTTTATACGGTCGTTACTGCACTAGCAGGCTGGTAGAAGCACTACACGATGGCACCTGATCTGTGCACGTAACGGCAGAAGCGGTGACAGAAGATTTCTATTCAGAGTATTGTGTATCCCACTCATTGGCTATACGTTATGTGAATGGGAGAAATTAGGGTCCATGAGCAGCCATCGGATAAACAAATGAATGAAAGAAAGATGGCGTGCTCACCGTGTTTATTTTATTTCAGTTTATTGCCACCATTGTTGTAGTTCCTGTTCTTCTTCATCGTTTTTCGCTACCTATCATTGAGCCGTTGTTTGCAGAGCGCCCGACGGATAACAGCAGTTACAATAACAGAAAGCTCAAAGACGATTATCCTGCCGCGTCTCGGCCTCTTCAACGTGTTAACAAATCAAAGTCCGATAGTGCTTCATTAAGCAGCTCTCGACAATGTTAGTAGCATAGAAATGTGCGCGTAGTTTTTTCAATAATACTTTTGCAAGAACCGACTAGAAAATGGCGGCGCTGTATATGGCCATTTTGTGCATCTCTGGTCGCCATTTTCATAGAAGTGATGTCTATATATCTATCTGTTTATCTCTAATTGTCTGTATGGATGTTTGTTCTTATTTGTTCAACATCGATCGGATGTTTTCTGAGCTGATGCAGTTTCATCTTGGGACGGGCTGCGCGCTGGACTTTGGTAATGAATGAGCTGAATGTATTTCGGTAGGCTAGTGCCTAGCCAATCGTCGCCGAGCTCATAAAAAGAAGTGTGTTTTTAGTTTCTAACTTGTCGTATATGCTACAGTGACCGACGCTAGTCGAACTTCGAACGGTAACGAGGCCAGCGCCCGCGATAATTCAAATTGCTCCGGCGGTTTGACGCCCCAGATATATATATCCTATCTTACGCCGAGCGGAAACTGTAAGCTGCGAGGCTTCCTCGTTTTTTCAGAAAGCTCATTTATTGGGTCTGTTGCGAGGACATCTTCGCTCCAGAATTATGCAATCCTGTACTAAGTATCCGCATCGCCGTTTGCGCGCGTTATTGTATGATGTTCCTGAAGCCCTCTAGTATTACGAAGTTACAGTATCCGCTTGCGACCATAAATTTGGTGCAAGCAGAATAATGATAGCCGTAAACGTGGCCATTCATTTGTTTGTTGGCGAGTGCCCTAATGAACATATAGTGTATGTTATGGCCACTCTAGAACGGCGCCGTATGCTTACGCAAATGAAAGATATCCAGAAATATGCAGTGACGCGCGTCGTCGCCATTTGTTCCCTTTACGATATATCATTGAAGTATCTATAAAACGGGTTAGCGGTATAAACGAAACCGATTCATCCCAAGCCGAAATAAAAAAAAGTAACATTTTTAATAGTTAACTAATTCGAGGTGGTTTAGCACTAAGAGGAGCTACTATCTCGTTTTAAATCCGGATAGTTTGTGATCTGAAATCATCTAGGTGTTTGAATTTCTCCAATTGAACACTGAAATTCACCTAACAGAAACATCTGTGATTCGCAGAAAATAAAGCAAACACACTGTGAAAGCGAACGTTTCGACGCTGTATTATTCAATACAGTTATACCCAAGTACCAACACTTGCAGGACCACCCATCTTTTTTGTCCTAGTTTCGTAGGAAGCCCGCATGTGACCTAATCGCGGACAACGCATGGAGACTAGCCAAAAAAAGCCGACCACAGTAATACCTTGTCTAATCGAACGATCTCCCATGCGGGAAATTGGCAAATCGTACATAGATCATCGAAGCAGCAAACAAAATTGTCCAAAATGGAGAATCTTCACGCGTAAAAAGCACCTCAACACTTGATACTCGAACAGTCAACTTGAAGCATTGCAGCTAGTGAGTCGGCTACACAAAACAAACGAACCGCTGTATGATCAATGATCACAATAGCACATCTTTTGCTCCGTCACTGATTAGCTGTTCACGAAGCTCCGATCCGTTCGCTTACGCGCAGCAGTAAACTGACATGGAAAACGGACGCTGAGGTCCCAGCCAAGCCTGAATGTGGCGAGTTAAGGAAAAAGCTTAGCCATTAGCTTAACGTGTGTCGGCTGTGAAATATCCCGGCCTTTTCACATGCTGGGCTTTGCGGAACTTCGTCAGACCTCCTTGTTCTATCGTTTAGCCAACCGCTACCGTTTAGACACGTTCGTGATCACCCCTCACAACCCCGGCCGCCGCCGTATCCTTCATCAACAAAGATCTATGCGTGACTGCCAATTTTGCCAGACGCTCAAATCAATTTCTAATCCATTTACTCCCCTATTGTGCCGTACCTCTTTCCATTATATAATATGATCAAAATGGTAGCTGGGAATATGCTAGCTGCTATAGCTTCTCCGCTGGCACACCCTGAGACAGCAGTGAATTGTGCCGACGCGGTCAGAGTGTCACCTCTATCATCGTGGTAAGAAAAATTGCCAGTTCGATATAAGTGCATGAATAAACATCATATGGCCTATTCGGTTTGATCAAGTAGAAATGACCGGGTAACACAGAATTAACATAACGGCGTTATCGACTAGCTATGTAGCGATTTCGCAGACCGTTATGGCGTGCATTTGTTCGTTCTCGGTTTTCTCAACTGATCGGGATGATTCGCGGACTGTATTTGGCATGACAATTAATAATAATCAAAAATTCAATTGGCGAAATCCTGAGCTGTGTCAGACTGATTGAAATGTATGCACCGGCAACGCTGGTGGACTACCGTGAGCAGGGCTGCCAGCGAAGTCAGTCATTTGTATGCTTCTACACGACTGACATTATGACTTTTGTTAATAGTTCGTATGACCAATAATAGCCATTAATTCGCTTTCGCTGTCGTCTGCTGTTTACATTATGAACGAGAGACGCACCCAACAACAGTACTTTACTTCGAATCTTTTGACGTATTCAAATTACCGTCTTTACGGACTGAGGATGCCCATCGAGTCAAAACGTGTATCCGTTCACAGTTCTGCGTTTCATAACACGTATCTGCGTAAAAATAATTTCGAATTATTCGCAAAGATTCTCAGAGCTATATGTGCATTTGTAGCATTTCTTAGGTGCTTGCAGGTACCTGATTGCACTAAATTTACCCGTTATACGTATATGCCTAGCTTGTCTACTGCATAAAAAAGTGTTTATATTTCGAAGGATTTTTGGAGGGCTGACGAATATGTGATTATTCAGCACTTTCATCCGTCTAATTACTCTGCAATCAGTTGTTCGTAACAGTATTACAAGCCTATAGCATATCGCAAAAAAATCAACAGGAAAACAATGTACGTAGGCTTAAAAATGACTTTCAACCGACTTTTACATATTTGAACATTTTCTGTGTTGGATTAATGTGCGCGCGCATACATGTGCACAATTTTGTGCTTACATTAATCTACCTATCGATATCCATAGCACACGTTACTGAATCGTGTGCACGCACGCGCCCACCGAAACACAAATACACGAAAGGTGGTCATAGAACTTCGTTACTTTTGCTCAAGCTGCTGCTAAGGCTGTTGTGTCCTGTGCCTATGTCGTGCCATAATCATTCGCGAGCTATTGCTGCTGACGATTGCGAGTGCTTCAGAGATCTGTGCTGAGGGTCGCACATAGACGCGTTCCCAAAAAGAAGTGTTCGCTCTACGTTCCCGCTTGCACCCTTTGTGTTTCATGTTGTTGCCGTCATAGTTGTAATGTTCTTGCTACACCCCATTAACTAGCTGGGTAACGAGGAGAGATTGATAACTTTTGCTTTTGCGACCGTTCGACCGTTTATTTGTCCAGTGGTTTGTAGGTCTTTCCGATTCGCTAAACGTTCTTTTTCTTGACGGCTGCCTCTTTCGACATTGGCAGCAATAACATCCTAATGAACAGGATGGCGGTAGAAGCGATGGAACATCAGTGAACGATACAGAGGGCTGTCCCTTGGCCCTGCAGCGGGTGATTTGGGTTAGGATTCTGGCTTTTGATCCCTCGGTTTCTCTTTCTCTCACACCCTCTCTTGACATTTCTTTTTTTTTTTTTTTTCTCCGGAGAATCAATTGGCGCGCACAAGAAATGTCCTGCGTTTATGGTATCACTCTGTGTGATGTTCTGTGTATAGCTAAAACAACGAGCCAGCGGCGATTGAGACGTAACCTGTTGATTACACGAGCAGTTATTAGATATGCATAGGGTGCACATATAAATATGTACACACTGACATTACACATGGACAAGCAGGCACTTACATAGCCACAAGAATTCGGACGATTTCAGGTGAGGGTAAGAGGTTCGCATTCCGCACCTCGTATTGATACGTCACTACGAGACAAGAAATTAACAACGAAAATACGAATTCTAATGCGTCTTTCGCCGGTATGCTTAGCTGATTAACTAAAACGAGGAAAATCGTCGAAAAGCGAGACGAAACATCCTAATCAACAACATCTTCAGCAGAAAAAGAACGTTAGCATCGGTCGCTGAAGTGCAGACACTGTAAAAGTAGACAAAATGAAAGCTAGACGCTATACATTGTGCAAAAGGTAGAACTTTCCGCTCCTTCCCTCCTCGGCTTGGCTGGAACGAACTGACCCACGGAAAGTCATCAAGATAACATTCTCTACGAGACACAACAAAATACCTTATATATCTCTAAAACACCTTTAATATTCCTTACATACATACATACATACATACATATATACATATATGAAAGTGGCATACTAATATGTCGATAGCCATTCAATAGACAGAAGGATGGAAGCCGATAGTGGGAGCTGGGGAAAGATGGCACGCCAGGGATAGATAAATTAGTAAGTAAGTAATTAATTAACGATTTTTGTACATTCGTTATCAAATGAATCGCTGGCACAGACGTTTTCTTCTCTTAGTCCTACACTTGAGCCTGCCAAAAAAGGCGGCAAACACTTGCCTAAGTATCGAGTCCTCGAGTCAGTTTCCTATTCAATTAATCGACGAGTAGGCCGGCTAATTATCGAACAGTGAATAGCGCAGAAGAGGAAATACTGCTTGAGATCGCAACGTTAAGTAAAATACATATAATTATTGCTAAGTTATATGTGTCTCACAAAGTTGGTTGACTTCATCACTTTTACTGATTAATAGGCGGAACTTATGGTGTGTTAATAATGAAGCCGAAGAGTGATGCGGCCTACCGGAACGTTGTGTTCTAGGAACTAACGCATGCGACTAGACAACTACGAGGTAGAAATTTCCAGGATGTCTTCTCGAAGCCTACTAGGTAATAATAATAATAATAAGTTTTTAAGGTCTTTCGACGTTTCTAGAGCGATAAATCGAAGTAACGTCAACGAGACGTCCCTGACAACGCCAATGTGAAACTACCTGAGCTTAATTTCTTAATTCTTAATTTCTTCTTAAATGTATTTCTTTAGCTGAAAAGTTATAGCAGGTAGCAGTACCACGCATCTAAAGTATCAGCTTAAAACTTTAAGATATTCGAGGAAAAGGGAGAAGTGTCTGTAGTTAAGATCGTTGGATCACATGAGTACAGTCTAAGTATGATGTCGCGTTGTCTGCAATCTTTGAAAGTAAAGTGTATTTTCAGATGGTAATCGTTTGAACTACGTTCATATTTGCTGAACACTCACACCGCCAGCACGTATCTCCAACAAGATCCATGATATGTCTCTCTGTTTCACTTAATCACGTCACCGCAGATCCATAACGTGTCATCGCAAACGAGATGTAACCCCAAAGTTTGCTAAAAAGAAACAAGCCGAACCCCGCATCGAATGCTGAACGACCCAGTAAGTACCTCCATTTAAACGTAATAATCTTGCTAGCTGAATATTGCTTGCATAATACTAATCGTCCCCACCGTTTCCCAGAAATGTTGAGTGGCAAAGTAAGATAGGGAAAAAATCAAAACACGCTTATATTCAATCTAGATGCTTGCCATCTAAAGATCGCACTTTTAAAAGACTACGATGACTAGAGATCGACTTGTAAAGCTTACATGAATATTATTGAATGCTTCACGAACCTTCGCAGCAGAGGGCACTAGAACACTAAGGCGTCCGATTGACCTATCGTCAATAGTTAGACTTGACCCAACAATGTAGCCTAATGCGGGTCAATGCTGGGCTGCGTTCGTTCGAAAACTCGATAATCAGACCCTCGAGCCCAGAACGTAATCGTCCCCTGGCGACATTATCGACCACAAAATGTTAACCTTGACGAATGCTTGGTGTTAACTGTGTTGACCTTGCAAACTTGTTATCGAAAGGACGATTGAAAACGTTGTAAAATTCGAAATAAGCGATGTAAGCACACATATTTTTATATCATACATAAAACAAATGTTGCCGACAATCTAACCCTCAAAAAAAAACGTTACTGAATTATTATATTATATTATACCAACTACAGTTTCTAAGTATGGCCGAGATAGATACGTTTATTATATATTTTGAGCAAGTACGATATGTTACGAATATTTTTTTCCATAGATAACTCGTGGTTGCCTTTCTTCTTTGACAGGCCCCAATGTTTCTGTGTAGCACTACTGCAGAAATCTGTCTAGATAGATGATTCGACGCGAGCAATCCTAAGCGCCCGAAGAAGCTATCACTACAATATATTCATCACCGGGTTCCATCGCACGCGTTCATGCTAAACAGCGGAAGTACTACTATACCACGATTTGAACCTAGATCGTTGCGTGTCGCAAAATTTAAAAGCGGACACGCTACCACTGCGCCATAGTGGGGTAACTGCATGATTACTCCACAGTTTTCCTAGAAGATACGGACGGATATACAAATTGTCGTAAACATTGGTTCTGCACAATGTCATTTTTTGCTCTATAAAACCGAACTATTACCTTCTCCTTGGTCTGTCTTTGACTTCTGTTTCAGATAAGTCAGTTGTTGCATTTCTAATGACTATAATTTTTAGCAGGGTTTTTCTAATCGAGGACATTTGGGATTTAAACTAGACACATCCCATCAACGCCGCACCATCTACCCAGACGTCTTTATCGTCCGTTATATATATATATATAAGAACGGTGTCAGCGACGGCAATGGTGATTTTCTGGTTTTTCCTATTTTTTAGTTCTATTTTTCTGTCACTCTTTTTTTGCGGCAGCGGCTGATGCTGTTTTTGTTAGTCTATTCTTCGCCCATTGCGCTCGTTTATAGTTCAACATCTGCCGTTAGCCGCAATATCCGTGCACTGTAATACTTGACACATTTAGTGGATTCAGGCACAAGACAGTGGGGTTAACAGAAAGCCCAAAAATGTGCCATCCGTCTTCATAAGTCGATATCGCCAGTAAGATCTGAAGATGATCACGACAATGCGAGCACTTTACTTTGCCTGCTAACGGCTGTCTCGAAGCCCGGTAATATTCAGTCGGCCGCTCGCGCTAAGCGGCCTCGAGCGGTAATCGTAGCTTGCCGTCGACGTTGTGATATTCTCTAGCGTCACACTGCCTTATTCACAAAGAGTAATGTTTATATTGGTGCATACTATTTTTACGCGTGCTGCCTGCTTCAAATTGCCCGACGCAGAGCGTCGTCCATGTGGCACGGGTACGCAAAGCTCAAGATGTACCATAATGGGCTAATATCTTTTTGATGACTTACTTAAATGTGAAACCAGCTGGAAGCGCACTGTGTCTCATGACGATCTTCCCTTTCCGCGAACAGATTTCTACGTATGATGTTTGTCATCTATGGCCGATGACATTAAAAATGAAAAACAAGCAACAGCTGAAAGATCGGCCCTATCATTGCTAAATACGGTTGTTTTTGATTGTATGTGTTAGGTACGTGATAGTTGACTGTTGGGTTCACTTCTAAGATATTCATGCACGGAGCCATTCGTAGCGATTCTCTAGTTGCCAGCTCTTTCTTTGATCGCTTACGAAGTACTATAAAAAGAAGGCAAAATTTTGAAAGTACTAGTTCTAATAAGCAAAGACGTTGCACACGAACTTGTCAACTTATTCGTACAGTGGTAGCGTATTTGCCCGCCAACCTCAAGGGCACGTAATGGCCCAGGTTCAAATCTCGCTGTAGACACTCTGCAATCCTTCAGTAAAAACTCCTGACGATTAATAGAAAAAAAAAATAGCACACTAGCCTCGGCTATTGTCCAGATCCGCCAATTGCACTGATTTGCTCCCCTAATAGACCTTTGCAGGAATGATACATTGTGATATTAAGCTGTGAGCATCATGCACAAAAAAATTTTTGCCCCTGCAAATATTACTTCTTGTAGACACAGAGTCTTTGCAAAAAATTAAGCAGTAGTCTTATACTTTAACCAATTTCAATAACCATGTCTTTGGGCCATTTTTTGTAAAGTAGCTTTTCAGGCGTCTTGAACCTCCTTATTTTCATAGTCAAGAGAAATGGAACGAAAAAACATCGTCTGAAAAAAAGCGGATCCTTTTTCATAGCTGTGCCGCGTAATCTTAAAGGAGAAGGCTTTAGGCGTCCCTACAAAATGGCAAATTTTCCTTGGGCAACCCTGACAGGCTTAACCACAGTTTGCCCATTTGGTTGAGCTGGCTTTCGGCGACGGCGGATTGGAAACCACTGACCCTGTCAATCTGTCAAACGCTACGTCCCGGGAGGAAGTTGTCGGTAATTTTTCCCTCACACAATAGCGTATGAAAGTGTCTCAACAAGATTTAGAAAAAAATTGTGTCCTCGGCTTAGCTTTAAATTGTGGCGAAGATCTTTCAGTGTTTGTTATGTTAAATTTCAAGACGAACCTGTTTCCCTTGTAAAAATAGTATCTATAACGTTATTACTATCCCTATGACAATGTTAGTCAAAGAAAATTTGTTAAATGCCAGCGGACTGATCGATCCTGAATGATGGATGCCTGAACGGCGAAAAATTAATTAAAGGATAATAACCTTACCAGCCTTGTAACGACAGCTGGCTTGTCGTGTGGTAGTATTAAATACCTACGCGTCTGTTGCCTTCATGGATTTTTTTCTGTTCACAAATCGCGTGACGATTCATCATTGCACCTATTATATGTATTAAACGTTGTCATCGTTTGCACCGCCGTGACATATAGAAGGTTATCGATTTTCAAAAATGAATTCGGAGTCCAAATCAAAGGTCGTCTGCGATATCTTTTGGTCATCATAATAACAACAACAAATACAGATGACGATGCAGGAATAACAAAATTGATGACAAAACGCTGCACAGAGAGCTGTGGCTGCCGGCTTCACAGCGGTGTCTTCGCGTTGGCGGCTTTTTTGAGGCAGATCTCAAAGCACGCAACACCGAACGGCCAGGGCTAGACATAGATAAAAAATCGGGCTCGCTGATGATTGAAATCGCCGGAAGCCACGTACTCTCGAGACTTATCGTAACATTGATCTACGTTCAGCCTCTCCGCAGGTGGATTGAAGAGACTGGTTTTGTAACGGCGAATGTTACGGTTTTTCTCTTCTTTCTTATGAATTCTTATTATGTATACGCCTATAAGAAGTTAGGATGCAGACCAGTGATGAACATAACAATTCACTAATCATTATATGGCTAATGCGACTCATTCGTGTTTTCAGCGTCTCCGTAAACCGACCTCGTTCGAAATTCTGCTTGCAGAGAATTAAACTAGACTGGCTATTTTTATCGTTGTAAACATTCGAGCGAGGGGCAAGTCAATAGGGAACGCGCCAGCAGATTGCCCTATTGGTTCGCAGCAAACAGGAACAACTACAATTCTTCTATACCTATATGTACAGTGTTGTAATGGTGTGCTTGCTTGATGATGATGATGAGTGACAGGACGTTCGATACGGTCTTTCACGTATTCTTAGCTTTCCTCGGACAAACGCCAACAAATGGTCAAGTGTACGAGTGACCATTGACAGTTTAGTGGATACTTCTGCCAAATTAGCGATCTAAATTAAATTAATATCATGTTAAAATGTACTTGAATGAAGTCTTAGCGCCGTCGCCACAGAACACACAGACAAGCCGTCTCTGTAACTGAAATAGACACTCGTATGGCCATAAAAAAATATTTATCTCTATTATCTATAAGCGCTACGCTGACCTACTGCGCGCAAAAAAATCAGATCGTTTTTCTTCAAGCGTGCGCCGAGTCCTTATATTTTTCTTTTCATCTCTCATTATAACAGTCATCATGTTCTATCTGGCCGCGGTCTATGCACGCCCTGACCAATTATTATATTACCGTAAAGATGGCGCCGTAAAAGACATGACATTCGACATCTACGAACTTTACAGACTGCAGAACGGGTGATTGCCATTTTCCGCTACAATCTATCGTACGCTTGTTACGTCACCACTGTTGACGTTCAACTTTAAGCCGATAGTAACAACTCCATTTATGATACACAGTAATTCGAATATATATACGCGGTGATTGTAGCAAGCATCGAGTCAATGGCTAACAAGCTAAGATTAAGTTCCTTAGGCAAGCGGTCCTTGCCTCAAAACTCTATCGTCCTATCTAAACAGACTTTGTAGCTGTACTGTCGTTACCTACCGCGGCGAATAAACTTCATGTACGGACCGGCCACGAAATCCGCCAGCCACGATCTCCCGCAGGGCGCAAGCACGCCTACACCCGTAATTCAACAAACTGGGTGGCGCTATTAAACCGGCCATAGCTGCCTATAATATAAACTGAGGATCGAAAGCGATTTGTAGCTGACAAGCGCCATAGTGTCAAACGTCTACCTGGTGAGCAAACCTCGTAGCAGAATTTGTCCCCGAGCAGCCGCAGAAGTAAACAGTAAATCTATTATGGTTGAATATGGTGCTGAGTAATTTATCTTTTCAAACATATGTCATTGGTCCGCACATTACGGCATCGTGACATTTCTAGGCACCGGTAGCAGCTTTAGAAGGAGGAAGCTGTTGAGTCGATCAATATGAGTCCCAGGAGGGGTACAGTACGATGCATGGGGTAATGGCGTATCCCGGGGTGGTCGAAACAGGAAGAAGTCCTCTACATAAATACAGCTGCACCATTTTTTGTGCTGGGTTCGGCCAGTCATTGTCCTGACCCAGAGGACAGTGCTTTCTAGGAAGCAAGACTTTTAAATGTAGCTTAGGTTTTTTTCTGTCAATTATCTCACATAGTGAGAAAGGAAATATAGTAAGGTGACTGATTGTTCGCTTACGAATTCGTGTACAAATGTAATCCATTAAAAAAACTGTTGGAAGTTTGTGAAGTGAAGCAGACAGTTGATTGTGAGACGGTGCTTTATCAATGTTAAAATTATCAATAAGCATTCCTACCAGATAATGTTGCCGCTATTCGCCAGTCCTCTAATCTGCCACCCGCTTATTCCGTCATGTACCTGTGTACGTGTAGGTATTTTATACAGACTTCGCACTTATTAAGGGAATTAAAGAGCCTATCCAATGCTGGCAATAACCAAGTAATGATATCTGGCAGAGTGATCATCGTATACGTAATGGCGACCACGGTCGCGAACCTCCCATATCAACGCAACAATACCACCCTACGGTAGTATGCCAGAAATCAGATGGTTTAAAGCAAATATCATCTATAGAAAAAATAGTCTAATGAAATTTGTGTCAAAGAATATACGAGCATTGCCCTTTTGTCGTTTTTCAAACGTAACATTATCTTCCCGCTCATGTTCTCCGTTATAGTTATGAAGCTTTCCTTTTTGGATTCTTGGAACTTGTGTGTAACCTAGTCGTGCATAGATTCTGCTTGTATTTACACTGGGAGCTTTGTTAATAAATTTAACAGCTTTAAGCAGGCAGCCACCACTGTAGACCATCAGCATAAAGGGCGAATAGGTCCGATCGATTCTGGCGTTGACAGCGTCGAGACCTTAACACTATCGTCTACACAGTCGGAGCGAAGGAATGCGAGCTGGGACGGTCTTGGGCACGATGTTTACACGTCACAAAACCATAACCCTATATTATGCCGTAAGAATAACGATAATAAGTAGTGATAGTGATGCTATGAGATGAAAACAAGGATAACCGTAATCGGGAAAAAGTTAAACGAATAAGAGGAGAGTGGACGGAAGGTGAGCGTTAAGTGACTCTGACTTAGCGCGTTGCGGACGAATGAATTGCATTTTCTTTTAAGTGACACGTAGTTGCTCTCAAAGGACGACGGCTCTTTGTCACGACTTTGTAGAGCAACGACCACATGTGTTGAATTATATCGAAACGTACTTTTTCGTATACAAAGACATTATGTACGAGACACCTTTCTGAATGATATCTAAGCAAGTGAAATCCCGTTGAGGGTTCGCTTAGACGGTAACCTAAACGCGACTCCTCCTGCAGGTTCGAAGCAAGTGTGATACGCTAGTTATACGATCGTTCGGTTTGACACACGAAGGTACTTTAGAATCTTTTTTTGATATATTGATATTACAAACATTTTCTTAATCATTTAACAGCAAACCAGCGAATTTCTGAATTCTCTCTGATTGATCGCTATGGGCCACGACTACTCACACTGAGCCTACTATTTAAGATATGGATTTCATATTTTAAATGTCCCTATTGCTGAAGGGTTTGCGGCGTGTGATTTCTAAAGCTTGCTTCTCAATCCATAGCTTCGTTTAACTTTTTTTTTCTAGATTCTAAATTAGAAGCTGGAAATTCTCAAGAAGCCTTTTAAGGGTTTTACATGGAAGCGATGTCTCGATCGAAAGTATTTTGAATGGATTCACTGTTCATTGAGTTATTTTTTTTTATCTAACCTAAGGCTAAACATATTTTTGTTTATAGCGCCTTCAACGTTGACATTCATGATCGATCTGGAGGATTGACAACATGTCGAACCAACACAGGAAGATCTCAACGTCTCCCTTCGAAAAGTAGTACTCCACAGAAATTATAGATAACACCTTACATTGTTATTGTATCTAACTGTATAAAAGACCGGTTCAAACAATTAATGATCTAAATACCAGATATGCTGTCTAACGTAGCAGCTACCATAGCTGATTATCTTACACTTAAAATGCAAATAATATATTTTTTTTTTGTTTGTTTGTTGTCACTAACGCAAGCGGAGTACGTCCTGCGCATGCTTTTCCCGTTTGATCATAGGCGCTAAGTGGTTTCTAGGCTAGACCTTCAAAAGGTTCCTTGATGGCCGTCGGTCTGGTTGACTCTGACTCAGTAACGACGACTTCAATACGCTTCCCCTGTGAGCTAGCTCTTCGCCGTAACGATTTCGCGAATCGGGAACGTATAGAGCGATGTCTTTGTCGAAAACATGTCACACGATGATACGGGAGTGAACGTGAGCCCATGAACAAGCCTACCATTTTCACTATAGACTTGAGCCTCGATTCGATTCGATCGTTGCAAGCTCAAGGCTTTGTTTTATTTTGTTGCCAGGAAGACGGTGGCGTGTATGTACGTGTGCTAGCAATTATGCCTCGCTAGACTAGAAATATATTACAATTTTTACGCTAATTGTTTTGCATTACGAATATTCATAAGAGTGCGTTACAAGTTCGTTCAGACGGCAATGCGGAAATGGTTTGTTTGCGGGGCTCGCGGGAGTGTAACCTCCAAACGAACATCGGTTTTTTTTAAACACAGCCACGTGCACGTTACACGTGCAAGGACTAAACAGCGAACTTCAGTTAGAGAAGGAGTCGTCTCCAGAACGACAATTTTTCTATAGTCTCATTTTAGTTTATTAGTCACTTTATTACATAGGCATTTATTGGAAGTAGTTTACATAATTAACGACTAGTCTAACATATTCCATCCCTTCTCCATGCCGAATTGGTCATGGTTACGCAGACCTGTAAGGCGCGGTATTAGCTCAACTATCCGTACGTACATATCACAAACGGATTGGCATTAAAGCGTTTGCGGAAATATCTTTTGCGCATTCTCGACCATATTCCTTCACTTCTAGAGTTGAGATTTCTATTCAAGAAACTAGATAGGGAGCTTTAAGTATAAGCGTTCAACACATTTATATATATATATATATATTGGACAACAAAAAAAAATAGGCCAAACAATACGTTGAACGTTATGGTTGTGGATCGGACTATAATAGACAAGACATTTCCAAAGATTTCGCTTAGGCCAATTACAAGGCTAAAGTAGTGAAGGTGCATGCAGCATATAGGTGCCTATGGAAGCGGCGACAGAACACAGGGATGAACGCACGCTTTGAAGGACACTGCTCCTACTGCCGGGCTATCATAATAACCAGGAGTCATAAGTGCATAATATATATATAGACAATACATGTATAGAAGTCAAAAAGAAAATAGCTAATACCCTATATATTACGCTACTAATACCAAACCTGCTCGTGTACCTAGGGTATTTGCAAGACCGAATCCATCACCAGCAGTCAAGGACGCGAGTTGAACTACTCGTCAAACAAATATGACTATGCGCTAAAACTAAATTGGGTCGACAGTGAGATTCTGAAAACACCCACAAATCAATACGAGCCCAGAGCTAATCAACCCAATGGCTAAATTTAGCATTAACGGCATTAGCAGCATTAACGGGGAATAGTTTATGAAAACGATGTAAGACCAACGACGAACTTATGAATGATGTGTTGAAATATCGACTGTGTAGACGTTATCGGAATGATAGAAGATCGTATAGACGGTGACATGTTGAATGAATTAGTTGCAAACGCAGGTCCTGGTCTTGCTAGTTGCCGGCGAGATAATCGAGTTCGGAGAAGGTTTAACTTAACAAGTAACTCAACTAGCGTGACGTACGCCTCGATGGCGTTAAATTTCAGTGGAGAAAAGTAAGGACGAATGCAATCCATACGTCGGATGTCTCTATCAAGCTTTCTTATCGTTTCGCTTGTTCAACAATGGGTTAGCGTCCAACATTTGTTAATGCAGGACAAGCTCAGCTACGTCTGATGTAGAATTCAAAACGCCCGCTTTACGCATCATATTTTTATCTGATAAGAACATAGTAATTCGCTCGAATACACATTCAAGCTTCCGTCTGCTAGCTATCGCCTAACAAAATAAACCAGTTAAGATATCCGCGCTAAAACTATTCAGATCATCTTCATCCGACGGTAACTTAATGTATCCATTACCAGCCGATATACTTTGCTGCACATGAGTTCAGCATCAGAAAACTACTCAATCAACTATTGAATTTCGCAATTTTTTTTCCCCGATGAAAACATTACGTTTAGGAATCCTATATCTACATTCCTCTGACGTTTTACGCTATTAACGCCAGCCAGAGCTAATCTTCATTTCCATTTCAGGTATGTGTAATATCCGTAATAAAACAGAAGATTATGAATAGCAAATGAAGGAATATAATAAAGCACAGCCATCCATTTATGTGACGAGCAAATCTTCACATTTGACGAAACCTACTCGGAAAAGCTGCCGCTGCTTGAACTCAGCGCGGCAGCGAACAATAGACGTCCTGATAAAAGAGCGGTAATAACGACTCACACGACGACCTCACCGTCATCAGCACAAGTCGTTCCATAGACTCAGTCCCATAGAAACATACCCCCATGGACCCCTTCTTTTTCGTCGGTCATCTTATCTTATTGACGGCGTTCGTGCTATACAATTGTGATAGCCGCTGTTCTCCTCTGCCGCATCAGATTCATCAGCACCAGCATCGCCATGGGCATGAAGCTGTTGCGAAAGAGATAGTTTGTGTGGTTTGATTATTGGCCGTTTACAACGCGCTTATCTCATTCATTCCGGCCTCACAGTGACCCTTGACTGAGTTCCTCGATGTTTGTTGAGGCCGCTACCACTACAGTCATGGCTACCGTTCCGACTGCGGCTGTCTCAATCGGAGTTTGGCCGGAGTCACAATCAGACTGTCAAAGTGTTTCTCTGCAATTTCCATCCACGCTACGGGCATAGCGCGGAAAGGTAGGAAATAAGGCAAGACAATTTGCATCGATATCACGCACGGAGACGAACACACATTCAGATCGCGTATAGAGCTGATCCAGTCGACATTGCTAGAAACGTCTCGACAACTGCTGAAGACTGAACGAGCTGCGGATGCCGAAAGAATTTTTCGTCTATTTGTCGAACCGCTTATCTATACCCGATAGAGAATGGTTGTATCTGAATTAACAATAGAACAACAGGGCATTAATGATTGCAGTATAGCACCGAGACGAAGGAGAGCTTGCTAAGCGTATGCACGTGTGTGCAATGAAGAAAATGCCAAGAACACTATGTTTAATAGGACATTTTTCAGCAGAACAATTCAGTTTTACCATTATATCGCAGTGAGGTACCACGAGGGTCGGATATCGAACCGCTGAAAGTGCAAAAAGCAGAGACTCATGGGAGTAATAAGGACTGTGGCCAACATGGTTCATTTTTTCGATATTTCAGTGCAAAGCTGAAACGAAAGATTACTATAAGGTTGTTCCATTCGGGTGGGTTATCGACAGAGGCGTATAATGATACGACATCTTGAGCAACAGCAGAAACTGTGCGCAAAGCCATACAGGCCCAATTTTTTTTTAACTACGTTCAGAACCTGTTTTTACCAGATGATGCCATGTTATCATTTTGCTTGTCGACGGACGAAATACGATAGGCGGCTTTACAGGACTTGGATTTCTGCATATTTTCTCGTATTCCTTTTCGGCTTTGCGGATTGTTGCTTAATTGTTCCTAGAAATAACATCGAAGCCTGCGTATACGGTACGATACGTACAGCTCGTAAGAATTATGCGCAAGGCCACCTGAAAAACAACCATAATCCAAAGCAATAGGTATGTCACCTGTCCGAAGTAAATAAATCACTAGCTTCGACACGTGTGCCTATTTCCTACCTTAATCTACGGGTCTTCGTCAATAACTCAACCACATAGTTAAGTGAAGATACTACTGCGTGAAACACTACAAAGATTTGATTTGTTTACTTTTATTTATTTATACCATGAACGCAGTAGATTTTGGTGTACCCTTGCAATAATCTTGTTTTCGTATACCGTTAAAGCAGCATACGGAGCTGGAGGATACCTGAGATAAGGTCTAGAAGGTTGAACGTACTCGTAAGTATCTGGAAGGCAAGTTGATCAGATTAGCACGCATTAGGTGATCCCTAGTAATGTCTATGCCGCCAATCCTGGCCGTACACGTTATGTTTCCGCTTCAGATCAATGTTGCTTTCGCAACTCGTTGCCCTATGTGAATAGGACGATCGGTATCATAAACGAAATGGTTTGGTCTAACCGACAATATTGGTTAGAAGCGATAGCATCTTTCGATCATTTAAGTTATATTTCACTATCTTGCATAGTAACACCAATTACATAGAGAAAAAATTTTTAGAGGCCTCAAATTAGCAATTTACCAGTGAGAGAGAGCTCGATAGCATTTAATCAGTCGGAGTACACGTTTTGACTTTTGCCTCTTAAATTCGTATTAAATATCATAGTATGCTATAAAATATTATTAAGTAAAAAATTATATAACAGCAGTTTCTACGATTAGAAAGATGCTCAGAGTTCCAGCGGACAAGTTCCAGACACATGTTTACTAAACAGTTTTGCTTACCTCTCTCCTTATCACATCTTTTCTTATTTATTTTTTTTTTTCGTCAAGTTAATCATTGTCCTGACTGCACAAGGGATCGGCCTATAAAGGTTATTTTCTTTTTGTTCATTGCGCTACCTCTATTTAAATTTAAATAGCATTTACGGTTGTTTTGTATGGACCACACAATTCTAGCCTGAGATCGGTCTTTAAAGATGTAATATGTTTCGTGAGAGAAAAATGAGTTTGTGACAGTTAGATTTTATCAATACGCGAAACCACCTACTCTATCATATACCACGTACGACGTATCCGGAACTTATGTTCAACCTAGGAAAATTTGCCAACTATATTGGGTGCTTTAATTGCCCTCAGTGGCGAAACCCGTTCTTTTACGATATAGCTGTTAGTAGCGAATTGAAGTTTCTTCATTCTCGAAAAGGAAGTTGTGTATTTCAATTCACTGGTGGCAATTCTGATTGTTAAACGCACAGGGGCTGTTGAAACAGGATCTAACCAGTTGAGAAAAGCTCTGGACTTTCTCTTCGCGCTTCCTTCCTCTAACCGTAATTGAATAGCCAAAGACGGATGATCGGAGAAAAAATGACATGGCAGAAACAGACAAGGGCCGACGTGACACCGTACCATACCGTCCGCAAGTTCTCTTAGACCAGCTCCAATGAGCACGAAATGAGTTTCCTCTACGCCATGTATATGACAGGACACAGGCGGGTTGTCCTTTTGGCTTCATGGTTCGGATTTCGATTTTGTCAGAGTTCGGTGTCACACCTGTGGGACGCCTGGTCGCGGTCGCGCGGCACCTAAGCGGAACCACAAAAGCGCTATCTTTATTTGCTCAAGGAACGAAATCATTCTGAAGACTTTCGACGAAAGTATGCATCGCCATAACGGTACTTGACATGATCATCGCTTCCGTTCTTACTAACGCAATGCTATAGGATAAATAGACAATGCAAACTGAGTAGAAAAAGTTGAGTTCGGAAAAACTAACTGCACGGAACGTGAAGCTCTGCTGTAAATTTAAAAATGGATTTTCTGTACAGTATCGTACGCCATGGGCCGCCTACGCCATCATGCCTGTTCGATACCTATGTTTTAGAGTTTTTTTTTTTGAAACCGTAGATCCGCCTTCAAATAATTTTTAATTCTACGTGTTGTAATCTCAGCGTGGACATTGTATGAATAGTAGCAGGTAAGTATAGGCTATAGATACATATAGGTATATTAAAATAAGTAAGCTACGGCCAATATTATATATTTAATTTACTTGCAAGCTTCCGTCTGCGCTTTTTTTGTGAATTTTTACGTTAAAAATAAATAAATCAATTTATAGATAATACAGACATCATTTTAAGCAGTTCATAGCCAGCACAGCATGCGTTCATGAAATCATCTCTACTTGTCTGAGCCATAGCGTATCTGATATTTCTACATGTATGTACATGTTGACCAAGGTGTCAACCACGTTCGGGATTGTTTCAACATAAGAGAAAAAACTTCCTAGAATCAGTCTATACAAAAACAAATAAAGTCACGAGCCATGATAAATTTAACGTTTCCTTCTTGTTACGATGTTGGCGACGCTGCCACTGGTACCAGCAGCTGAAAAGAACTGCTAATAATTTTATGCCACGTCGGGCAACTAAAACCCCTTAACTTTCATGATCGAGGCCCTATTAATAGTAGTTGTTTTAATGATTGTTATGTCACAATATCGATCATCCGAGACCAAACCATAAATCCAATCATACGTGACATATCGCCCTGGTCGATTGACTAAGAAGGCTTGATGACAGCGTCATCCGTTACGTAATTCTGGGCGCTGATTTTTTACATGTCTGTCTAAAGGTGAAGGGTTTTGGAGAATATTATCTCGTCAAATATGGCTATGTATCAACGCGTATGAATATGTGACGCCTGTCGCTATTCCTACGAATATTTACAGACGTTTTTTAAAACGTTAGCCTATCTCTCTAGGTGTATCTAACCAATAATAACGGTTTGTTTCAAAGTTCGCCCGTAATAGGTAAGCGTTAGCGAAATCTAGTTTTTGTCGTATATACAGGACTTACCTCACTCACGGTTTTGAAGAATCTAAAATATCACATCAAACCATCTGCCATTGGAGCGCCTCCTTATTTAAGTCCTCCTTTCATTTCCCTCTGTCGTCATATAACAGTAGAATCATATACGGTCATCAACTAGCACCTCGTTAGCATCTAGACGGCTTTTTCGCTGGACGATAGAAAGTTCGAACAAATTGTCACGAGTCATCAATCCATGACTACACTTGAGTCCATGAGCTGCTGGAGATCGATCACTCCGATGTGACAGTAGGTGGCGGCTGAAAACGCTGGCCAGTACCATTACGTCGTGGATGATCCGCTGCGTTGCCTTAGCGGCGTGCTATTCGCATACAGCAATATCGAACTAGCGTTCTGCGATTGTGTCGCATCTTGTAGCTGGCCGTGCGTCTAATGTCTCCGATCATGTGTCCGTACGGTCTTTGGAACGGCATAACGAACGCTATCACCGAAGTGAGTGCGTGTTTAGGTGAATCTCACGTTTTGTCATCATCATTTTCGTTATTGGCCATCAGCAACGGCGAGGGAATCGTTACTTTGTACTTAATTACGCATTTGTCTTTGGCGCCGGCGGAAGGCTTGGCGATTTTTTGTCCTACTGACGCTTCTGTTTTTTTTTTTTCTCAGACAAACGAAAGCCGTTCGTCTTCGTTTGCTGGCTAAGATAAATTAGGCTCGGTATTAACGCTAGTCGATGGTGGCGCGATATTGATCAGTGTAATGGGACGCCAGCCAGTGCAGGCGTCAACGGGAAACGTTTACAAACGAGGGAAGTGAAACGAAAATGAATCGAGAGAAGAAGCACGGACTACAGAAGCGATAGTCTACGGTGTTTGCTATTT
The DNA here is from genome assembly GCF_002532875.2 of Varroa jacobsoni. NCBI lineage: Eukaryota > Metazoa > Arthropoda > Arachnida > Mesostigmata > Varroidae > Varroa > Varroa jacobsoni. Next base: position 211,592 of record NW_019213965.1, on the reverse strand, counting down.
TCATTCTAGATGAAATTCTTTATTTCGGCGCCGCACGTATCGTGTAAAGAGCCACACGATTCTGGGCACGAGTTTATCATGAAAGTTGAATATATTAACAGTTGCACCCTAATATAACTTGCAATTGAATTGATTTCGGCCACCCCTCTCATATACACGAATACGTACTCCACGGATCCGCTCCGTGGCTGTACGTATTGACTAGCGACAACTACGACAATGATAGTAATACTGCGGACGGAGTGGTAGTTACTATAAAACTAAACTTGACGTCGTTTTCTCTAACAGATTCAGTATTTTTATACTATAATATGCACGAAACAAATCCGTATCATCGCGCATAGCTAAAGGTTACGTCTACGACAATTGAATCCGCCGTTTATCTGCTGTTTAACGGCGGCCCTGGCTTACGATTCATCAAGCGTCCCTGCAGTAGTTCCGCGCTCGGCATCATTCATCTAAATATACACATATTTGTAATTGAAGCAATGATAATAGAATGGTTGTACAAAAAATTCCGATACCATTTCGGCTATCGTCGCGTGAGGCGCCCAACTCTCCCAAAGCTATATATATATATAGTCCCTATAGCATGACCTGCTTCATCCTGTGACCATGCACGTTTCTGTACGTATCTGTGTGGTGGTCTGGCAATCTGCTTCACTTCACCCGTCATGCGAACATGCGCCTAGCGTGCTAACAAGTTCTTCGCGCGGACGCATTCCCACAACGACGACGTGCGCTTACGCGTCAGCCAGCCAACGACAGTCGCGGCCTGCTTTCAACTTCCTACGAACAGCTGATCAGCATATTGGCTATGCAATATGGAGATGTGCGCGACTGCTTGGAATGGCCGGTCAATCGATATGATCGAAAGACAAGGATATGTCGTTCTTGCTGCTACCTACGATTGCCTAGATCGTAGAATGTATCCTTCTAGATAGACGGAAGAGGACATTATCTATAAAATGATTGTTATTTGGCACATTAAAATAGCAGTATAACCTCGCAGTGGAGTGGGTAATTGTAGGTTTCGGCCTTTACGCGGACACATTTTTTTAGAGACGTGTATGTCTACGGTTCGTGCGCGTAAGCCTACATAGAACCCTGCGCTACGGACAGACTAGGCACGAAGAAAAATGTTTATTGTTTGGGGTTTGCTTCAAATTAAATAGATGAGCCCAGACAACGAAATTTTTTGTCGCTGTATTTTAGAGATCGGTATCATGGCTCGGTAAATTGTTGCCAAGGTATACCAAAGCGGTAATACGCCTTTCGCACGATAGCGCTATCGAAATTTCAGTTGTGATGACCCTTAAGCGACACAATTTCACACGTAAAACGCGTCCAAGAAGGTTAATTGCGGACGGGCCTGTTTTAACTTCTCTGGCTTCATACTCTATAGCTATTTAACGCGTTTTAAACAGATTCTGTCTCGTTACCGCGGGAAGCTGATGTGGAACACAATAGCCAAAAGCATTTGAGCAAAACTCTCGGCTTTGTTCAGGTAAACAAAGGTCCACATGTTGCTTATTAACAAGAGCTGTCCGTGTTATTAGTACTTAGTAATATACGATGGCAAAGATAGCACCACAAAATTTAGACCGAAGTAGTTACTAAGTCATTTAGTACATGCGGCTTTGAAATAAAGGAAGCAAATTCTGTGCCCGCTAGACGACAATTTGTATGGTAATGATTGTAAGTAAATTCTACATATGGCGTAGACTATACGACCTATCGCTTTCAGCCTGTAAATTACAATAGACAAATATAAGAAATTTCTAGCTTGGATGTTAAAACGCTAAAATAATGAAAAACGTTACGAAGATTGGATACGAAAACATTGCCTGTATACGATTAAAGCTAAAAAAGTCGTACATATATATATATATAGATCCATGATTAAAATACAGTGACTCATAAAGCCCCGTAAAAACCTTTTTCTCTTAAAAAACAAGAGTCGCTCAGAAGGGAACAATTTACGAAAAAACAAAGTACACCGCAATGCTACGTTCCGTTTTTAGCATTAACTTATCGTCCGCGAGTTATTGACTACAGTCAACATCATCACAGTTACAGATTCCCATCACAGAGTCTCATAAAAGCCCAAAAAAATACTTCCATTGTTCGGAAAGTACAAGTTAAAAATAAGAAATTTCAAATTCTACTGTATGCATGTCTGACAGGCCACATACGAACATAAAGAATAATGGAGATTAGCTCGTTCTCACAATGACTACAAGTTGTGGGAATAAACGAAAACTATCCTAACAGCGAGCGCCATGCTATTTGCCGACAACGATAAATATGGGATACGCATAGCGATGTTTAGCCGATATAACATTTTCGCTAGTCCACTCTGGAATTGTACCGGTCCTATATGCAGTTTAGGGCGATGCTGACCAGTCTCGTTGCAAGGCACATTTAATGAAGGTCGCTCCAGATGGATGAAGCTCATCCAGATCGAAGGATCCGTTGAAATCAAGGCAGACAGACAAACCGTCACACCAGCTTGCAATCGAGATGCCGCATTGTTTTCAACCGAAGAAAACCTCCGATCCTTCATGCGCGTCGGCACCCGCTCTCGACATCATGCTTGGATAGACCTCAGGATCTATGCAAATGGATGGAGACTTGACCGTACAAAATTCAACCTATATGAAGGAAGCTATGCTAAGATGAAAGCTGAAAAGTAATAGAGACTCAGATCTGTCATATGTGTAGTAATCAAGCTATGAAGCCTTGTGACGAACATTTTACTTAAGGTCGTTAAGACATAGGATGACGTAGCTCGATTTTAATCGAAGGATCATTTGGAAAGTAACAAAGCGAAGCTGAATTTAGTTTATTTCCCTTTCAATTAACGGGTCAAATGGATAGCGTTGGCCTGCAGCATATTGGATATATACACTACACGTTCATGAATATTAGAAATGATCGCACCTTTTCTGTACACGATTACTAATTGTAAGGTAGGTTGAGTGAAATGATCCTTCGTAAAAAATAGTCCTTTGACATTATGGTTTCGGCCCTAGCGGATAACATTCTTTGACTGTGTCAGAAAAGGCACTATATCATTGAAGAGAGATTTTAAGAATTCGCTCTGCTTCCATCTTCACAAAGACCAAGCCGTTTATAATTAATAACAACTACCCACAGTACAATTAGTGAAGCTATTGCAATTTGTATCGCCGCCCCTGCCGCCGTTATTTTTATTGCCAGGGCTTTTAACTCGTAGTCAAATAATTTTGGTCCTGATTAGCCGGAGCGTACAACAGGGAGAGCGTCGGCTGGCGCGCAAGCGGCCAACCCTCAACAGGCAATAACTTGGTCCCAGCGCAAAGTTCAATTTCATTGTCGTTTTTTTTTCAGCGCCGGCCTCTCTTAGTCCGTCTCTGACAGTGATGATTTCTTTATTTGTCACGACGTTGCGCCACTTACAGCGGCCCTTGTCGGTGCGCTTGCCTATCGTGTCTGCTCTCACCGCTAGCGTCGTAGTAGAGCCCATTGGTGGCAGTGTTAAGTCGCCGATTCGCACAAACGTTGTTTTCTATCAGGTATTTTTTATTCTTTGGCGTCCCGTTGTGAATTATTTTCGTGAAGCGGTTTCTGCGGCAGTGGCCAGCAGGCCTTAAAGCCACAGACTATACGGACGTCTACGGCCCCGGTCGCAGTGGCAGTGGCAACATCCGCTACCTATAACCGTGAGGCTGATTATTTCCTTTCAAAAGAAATGAAGAAGTATTGGTGAAAGGAAAGGGAACTGCGAGCCAAGGGGAAGGACGAAGAGGTGATGGAAACATGTGTCGGAAAAAAGATAAGGTCTCCCTCGACACGGGGTCCACAGGGCCTATCGAGGTGTTGTTGATCGCTCGTTCGCTTGTTGAGTAGTTTGCGAGACGTCTGTGACTAGCTGTGCTTGTTTGCCTGTGTCTGTGTCGGTGCATGTCTGTACGTTGTCTCGCGCTCGTCAAAACATCAGAGTGATCCGTAGGTTCGGTGACATCATCATCATCATCGTCATCAGCGGCGGCGGCGGCGGCGGCGGCGGCGGCGGCGGCGGCGGCAGTAAAAGCAGCGGTCTCTAGTTATGTCTGTCGGACGACACCGTTTCTGTATTGTTACGGCCACTTGGCACAGACGACATCGTTAGCGATCGAATGATAGGTGGCTTGTGTTCGCGAGCCAGACTACGAGCAAGCCCACGTCGGTAATATTGGCTAGCAGAGTAAATGGCACGTGCAACCGTGTCCTGCGCCTTTATTCGCTGATGACACCCGGAGGAACAAACATTTGGCGGGCGGGCGATCGGCCGGGTGGACGGACAGACGATAGACGGGAGCGATGCCGTAATGCCTTGTCAGACGCTATAATATTGAAGACCGTCGAGGGAGTGTTGACTCACATACGATTTGACGCGACAAGCCTGTCTTCAAAAGCGCTACCGCTTTCATCGCTACCGCGGTCGCGATCCGTTCCACCGTGCGCATCAGCCACACCAAAAATGTCATGTGCCCTTTACGAGTTACGTTTAGGTGCGGAAATGATATGATAGCAGATAACAAACATGTCCACGACGAGGTACGAAAAAAAAACTACATGGATTGAACTACGACAGAAGGCGAGAGCAGCCGGTGTTAACGACAAGGACGAGAATAGCGCCGAAAACGATAACAACGAAAACATTATTCGCGCGCAAAGCCCGAGGCGCATTTACGACAACTTTTTATGACACCCATCACCCATTAAAAAAACGCGTGGCAGGGAACTGAAGATCAGTGAAGACACGACATCAAAGGTAATAGCGAGAGAAAAGGCAGAAAAGAACTCACCGAGTTTTGCCCCTTCGACAAAAACAGGCTGCGATGTAGACTGGGCAACGCAATATAGTAACACGAATCATTTACAATTCCATAGAGAGAAGTGATTTTTGGGAAGAGTGCACTATAGAGTATCACAGCAAATGCTTCAATTACGTATGCGATTAGGCTATAATAATAATTATTGTCATTATATCCTACAGCGCACCTCTCTTCGGCACATCTACTCCTATTATAAGTCAAAAAGGATCTAGTAACTACGAATATGTCCTCAATTTGCGTTGCAAACGAATATATCACAAAACTTCTCGCAGGAACACAATAATCATTGACACCTCAACTGCGTCAAGTGACCCCTTGAATGGAGCTCTTCTCGTTCTCCCTTCACCACATTTCCCCGCACAGTTTCTTGTCGCCGTAGCCATTTCAACGGGCTAGAGTTTTCTGATCGTTCGTTTGCACGTGGTCGCGTTGAACATCCCTTGGTGACAATTCCCGGAACACGATGTTCCTATTAAATGATGGATGGATGGATGGATGGATCGCTGGTCTCATCGGCCGTTGTCTCGCTCATGAACTGTGGACTATTCCGAAAAAAATGAATAATATAGAAATTGACAGCGTGAAATGAGACGACCCTATATGAGCGGATGAAGATCGGAAGACTACAGAGTCAAGGCTGGTGAATTAGACGACTTAGATATACACAAGTCTTTGTAAGCGTGACGACATCGTGTGGTCGCCCACATCAGCATTGAACCTATGTGAACATTTCATCTTCAATATGATCAGCGTTATGGTGATGTCTAGAAGAACACCATACCATCGACATTGGTTCGACTTTGACCATCAAATCGAATAACGTTATCTGAAAGAAGTTCTGCCTTCACTGTGCAGTAATCTGCGCGTCATATATGTCTATATGACAATTACATATCACGAGCGAGCGCGCCAGATGGCGCTTACTCGTCACTCAGTGGCTGGTAATCGTCTGCAATATGGAGGTTTGCATTGTTTAACTTAAAAAGGCGACTAGCTCTTAAACGAGGGCCTCGTGTTCAGATTATAGGTCAGGCAGGTGAAGTATGTACGGCTCAGATTTTGCCGTATTTCGTTGGAGCAGTGTTGAGTAGGTGGTGAATTAAAACCCGGATTTTTTTCATGGGTGGCAGTGCGGCAAATTGGAATAGCTACAATCCATAATTGTCTTCTTTTTTTTTTCTCTAATTCTCATTCAACCGTAGAGAGTCTGTATTCCATGCATAACTTGTTTACACAAATCTCGTAGTATGTGTCGTTGCTGAAATTGAAAGCAACGACCCCTTGTTCTCTGTCGGATAGAGATTCTGCTGTGCGAGTCATTGCATCATATCGTCTTCATCGCTGACATTTCATTGCATCAAGGAAATCATATCGAGGCACTGAAGTTATACAGACGTTACATTGGCCGCAAAAGTTAATTTAGCCGTTAGCTACTGATCTGCGTCGTGTTGCGACTGTACAGTACGACACCTTTGTGAAAGGGGAACGTATTGCTTGTAATGGTTTTCGAAATACACTTCCGCGGGTTATTTAGCCGGTTGCAACCACTGTCACCATCACGAAATACACTGGAGTGCTGTTAGATAAGCCGGTACCAAATCTAACAGCTAATTATATACATCGATCTGTGTGCATTTTCTCCAAATAGAGAATTTGGTGCTTACCTGCGCGAGATTGGTAGCACTACCAACCACCGCCGTCATTTCATCTTCAGTGTCTCATACGTTCCCCAAGGAAAATGGGCTTGTAGAACATACACGTTACGCTTTTCTCCCTTACGTAGACGACGAACGGTTGCGGTAGCGCCAAAAGCTACAGGGCAAAGAGTGGCTAAACAATACGTTTATCCGTAAATTTACTAATAATTCACTTCGTGTCCATTAAACGAAAGAGAGCCTCTCGTTGCCGCTTATCGATCACGCGGTCCTTTTCAATACATTGATCATGGTCAACGCTTCTGCTTGACGTATGTGCATGGCTGTGTGTGTCGATATCGTTCAATATACGTTTTCAAACTTGGATCCGTATCTATCGTCTTATAATGGCGCGTCTTGATCGTCTGCTCGTCGGCCATTCGTTCTTTCATCTGTACGAGTTAAGACGAGATCCTCTTCGATTCGTCCGCGTGGCACGCTGCGTCTCGCTCGACGCGGTTAACGTTCGGCCACAGTAGAAACGTAAAAATTGCTAGCGCTAGTAGCAGTAGCAGAAGATACATCACTACTGTAATTGTGTAAAGGGTAGATGACTGCCCTGGCCGGCCAGAGCCTCGATGTCTATGTATATATATATATATATATATGTATATACATCGTGTCAGAGGTCGTGGCTCGTTCCAGCTAGCACACGCGGCCAGCCTTTCTTTAGTTGCTATAATACCCCTTAGGTTAAACACCACTATAGCGTTCGCGGTCTTCTTGCCATTATGTTTCGTTGCTGTCGCTATTGTGAGCTCGGCTGTGATCCGCTACGATGGCTGCGTAACGTATACAACTACGATTTCTAACTGTAAATGTGAGCTGCATGCAGCGCACGCGGGCGTTACGTCTGCGATGTGAATGATTACTGTAGTAGGAACAGTGGACGACGTACTTTCAGAAGTGGAAAACGGCACGACCTCTGACCAGTTTATCGTAGCCGTTATGGCTTCTGTCGGCGGTGTGGCACCGCCGCTGCCGCCGATGTTGATAACAGGCGGGTGCAGCTATATTACTGTGTACTTTTATAGATAGTTATCCTATATTCGCTGATGGTCTGGCTATTACCGTCTCTGCTCCTACTATTTTATAGGACGCTTTCGAGTGCTGATTTTCGAGGCACCGACTGGCTGAAATCGCATTGCCGCCAGACCGACCAAGAAGGAAAGATTGGCAAAGAACAGAACATCTTTGGCGATCTTGAGTATCCGGTAAGCGTTACCGATAGACACTCTCACAAAGAAAATTTCAGCATATTCCATACCAACTTCTTTGATAGATACATGTCCGAGCTGCGCGGTAGTGTTACCGTCGAAAAAATTAGCAGAAAGCTGCATCCTATAAGGGATATTTTAGCAATGCTTGCTTATTCACTGATTTTCAAGTGGTTACTTCGGATGAGGAGAGCGACGTAAGCCTACCAGAACGGCTCTGCTTATCTTAAAACGATCTAATTAAAACGCCAATTGATATTCGTCAAAGGGTCGTCATTCCGCCAAAAGGAACAGCAACGCCAATGACTAGTCCCTTAAAACGCATGCTTATAGAGACCACTTGTGACGGATCATCTCTGCAAAACGTTTTTGTTACCCCAACAGCGGCAATTGACCTTTACGAGAGCTAAGCGCATACAATCAACCAAAGAAAAACATTCTACCAAAGCCAACAGCAAAGGCACAGAAGTTTCCACTTCAGAAGCTTCAGTGTCGGAAACGAGAGAAGATGATGATGAGATGGAGATAACACACGAGCGTACACGTCACTCACTACAAACAAAGCAACAGCGACCCTTTCGCTTACCGTGCCCGACTTGTTAAGTAAACGAGACATCTTTCTCACGTCGATCTCCGGCCGAAGCAATTTTAATGCAATATTTGATCAATAATAATTTGTCCACCGAGCCTGCGGCCCAGAAGCCTGTCAAGCCTGCCGTGAAGAACAAGTATCGGTCTTCACGCTCGCCGCCGCCGTCGGCGCGCATACTTATGCCATTGGCTATTTACTATCGTCGACGTATTTTCTAGCTAAATCAGTTGAAGATGGATGAGAGAACGAAGTAGAAGAGTGGAAGAAAATTATAGGTAATTCTTGCTGCTACCTATAGATATACATTGTACACCCGACACGAACGGGCGCACAAACACACATATACAAACATATGGACAGGTACCAATATTGTCCATTACAACAAGTGTTACTATTGGATAGGTGAGATGCTCTGAAATAGACGTACTTTTTTTTTATTTGTTCGGATCACTTTATTATAGGGTTGATTTTTCTACCAACTAATGTGACTGCTAGGCAAAAGTCAACATGCGATGGGTGAACTCTCAATTGGTGGGGTGAGTCGAGTCAATCCGTATGGCTGGGGCAGTACCGATGCCGCGAATTTTTAGCCGCGGTGCTTCGTCGTCCGGCGACCTCGTATGCTTCGGATTTGCCGACTTCGTCGTGTGTTTCTTCTTCGTTGGTCATGAAAGGAAATTATTTAGATAATTCATGCCTTGGCTTAGTGTGTAGTGTAGAGTGTGTACGAGCGTGAAATTATTCGGTCATCATATAGAAGGAATACACACAGTCAGTCACCCATCGATTGATGAGAGTGACGATAAGCGCAGCGAACCGGAGAGAGGAAAGAGACAAAAAGCAGGGAAAAACGTTATATATTGCCAATACTATTTCAAACTCACAGTTCTATAGATTATTTGATCGCTAATTTCCGGCAAGTATCTTGCTGCTCGTGCCACCGTCGTTTGTCTCTCTCTGTGCTGGCGCTAGGTAAATTGCAAACGACGAAAAAACAAGTCACTTGATGACGCTGCGAGAAGATTGACTTATCTAGCGCAGACGGTGCCTACTTTAAGCCCTCGTATTTACACATGGGGATCGATTTCAGCTTCCGTGCCAGTGGCACGAACCGTAGTGTGAGGTGGGCATAGTGCTATTTGCCTGTAGCATTGCTAAACAAATGAGAAAGACACTCTAAGGAATCAATTTAGTATTTGTCGTAACTCGCGAGGTACGTTTCTCATGGCATTGCCAACCTCCTCCAGTTGCTTAAGCGAACTAGAATCAGATGTTCGCGCGAACGTTTCTTACACCAAACGCAGTCTCTATTAGACATTTGCAAAGTCTTACACGAACTATCTGAGATAAACTTCTTTTCCCTAGAGACATTTATGATAATGAACCAGTCTCTAGTTTGACGACACCAGTACACGGGATGCGGGCTGCCGAAAAAAATGTCCTTATGCTCGAATTATTTTTTTTTTATTTTTATAAATTTATCATTAGCGGAAATAACGATATAATTATTAATCGTAAAATATATCAAAGACATTTCGAGGACCTGTTGGCAGCAACTCACTAACATCAATAAAAATGCGCCAAAAACGCTCGCACGCAAAAATCTGTCTTGAATATTAACAACCATTTTTCGGTATCACCGACGTCTTACATTTGTTTATATGTATGCAAATCTAATGTCTGGACCCAGGAGGATTTCCTGGGTAGCGGAGATAAACCACACAAAATGAGAGCCAATCAGTGTTTCCTCATTACAAAATCGTAATTCCATCAACTCTACGTAGAAGAGCGCGAATAGGATATATCAGGTCTACTTGATTTAGCGAAAATGATACCTCCATCGAATATGTCGGCCGTGGCACCCGCTCACGTTTTACCGACGCAAGGCCACGGTATAATTTTGGTTCGTAGATGAAAAAATCGATAACTTTGAGAAGATTTCAGTCTTCTCAAAGTGTGACGTTTCCTTGACCTATAGCTGTCTATTGATTTTACTTTTGCAGCTACCGAAGTCTAGAAGTGCTATTCGCTACGAGCGGAAGAAATGTAATGTTACTTTTTCCACGTGGCCCACCTATTTCGTAGTATTTTATATATTATTATTTCGTTTAGAATTAGCGGCACAAATCTTTGAATCGTCAATAAAAACAACCCCTAACCCGGTTCCTTGCGACTAAAATCCCATGATGTCCTTAACATCAGCAAATCATTTTACCGCCTTGTAGCACAATTAACGACTGTCAACTAAGGTAGTCACTTGTAGACAACTCAACGTACTCATACGACGCTAAAAAGCACGATGGTAACATGGAAGGCCTATCGTTGCATCATTTAGGAGACGCAATACAGCGGAACCTCAGCCGGCAGCGCATAGAAAACCATATACTTTTACAGACGAGTCATCTGCCAATCGAAGTTGACGGGGTAACTGATGGCTACGACGTACCGCAACCAGCCTCTGTTTGTCGCAATTTTGAGTCAAACTTTGAGTAGGGGATCGTGTGCTCTTTCGAAGAAAATATCACATCAGTATTACTGGAAAATCAAATCAGTGGGGACTCGCCTAACACTTTCAAATAGACCTGTCGTGGCCCGGCTGATAAGCCTCCTCGATCGAGTGAGTCGCTGCCGAAGTGAGCGCCTAAAAAGATAGCTGTTCCAAGATGAGTGAACTTTTGGTTAGTTGTACACGGATATGGTTTTCATACAAAGATGCTTGTTTTGCGTATGGTAAAACTTTACTCCAGTGATTTGAGACGAGAACTATTACTACCAGACTTCACCCCGCTTCAGATATATACAGCTCTACATAGAGGCTTACGTACGAATGCAGTACCATATATCCGATGTCACACTGAATATGCCAATGCCGATCATATATCTGTCTTTTCGGCCTGCAAACGTCTTTTTTTTATGTATTTAGTTCTCCTCTGTGAGGAGTGGGACGACGAGCACTTAACTCGGCCCTGATTGCTCTACGCCATGTTACTTGTACAGTAACGGTAAGCATTGCGCCTATTAGGAGATGCGGTTCCATAAATCCTCCTTGATGCCTCGTAACACAGCGCGTTCCCAGTGTCGTCTGTTTCGATCTGAAAATTCGGTGCAAGTACGTTGACTGAGGCCGGTCAAACAAGCAAGTTACTCGCATGTGCTTGCTCCTTCGGCCTGACTTGCTCGGGAGCGGTTCGTCCAAATCGATTGTTTCGACCATCCTTGTTTGTCAATCGAGCTTTCGTCCCGCTTCCCATCACGCTACGAGTGAACGCTAATGTTCAAATGAACAGATGAAAATACGGCTGATTAGCGACACGCGTCAGTTTGTCCGGAGGAAGAGAAAAACATGGACAATCCGAGGCTTCGCATACCGAAGTTTTGCTGTAACGTAGCCAGATCAAGTTTAAAGCGTAACGTTTTTAAACTAAATGCGATGCACCAGTATCAGGTACACTTGTTGAAGCTGGCCTTCCTAGTCTAATCGATAGAGGAGAAGAAGAACACTTCAGGAGGAGAGCTATCCGGTGAGATGCGGGTCGCTATCTACTATGAATGAGAAGATGTAGGCAAAAGCTCCTCACGAGTGAACTCATTCAAAAGTTTATACAAACACACTTTGGCATATGCTCAGAATACGCTACAGCGCAGACATTGGTAGGATGTGTCCATTAATTTGCCTGCGGTTCAATTACTAAAAGACAATTATTACCAATTCACACGCACGAAACGTTTAGGATTTCCTATGGGAATGAAGCTCCTATCTTCGCAAGGACGAAGTATACGTGAATTGAAGATACGAGTTTATTCGTTCGTAATACACTGGCAGTAAGCAATCGGATGCTATAGCCTTGAGCAATAGGTGTCACTGGACGTGAAATAAATCAGTCAGCCAGTAGCGTAAACGATAGGCCGCTCCCAAATTACGCCACGACCATTGAGTTTATTATAATGCTAAACATACGAATCGTGAAACAAGCGGAACAGTTAGAAGGACAGACCGGCTCCACCCTTCTACAATTTGCCGATTCACACTAATCTGTTAACAGTCTTCTTATGACTGACCGTGCGGCTGATTGTTATTGTTGACAGTATCACGATTCCCTAGAAGCTTCGTTGTCGATGACGGTGTAAGGCAAGAAGACAAATGTTGTCTTTGCTGAATTTAGCGGAGGAAAAACACAGCGGTGGCTTCTTGATAGTGAAAAAGAAGAGTGCCAAACGCAGCGTCCGAATCTGACCTTTAAAGAAGATGGAGCTTAGCAGTCATTAGAAAATCCGTTAATAATTAAAATAAGCTCCCTTGCGTGCTAAATTAGATCCAGCAAAGCTTCCAGTTATCTCTTTGGCGTCCACTCGAATATGTTACGATATACGTTAGAATATATTGCTATGGAGACACTGTACCATATATTTATTCTACTAGTAAAAGTATAGGTTCGTGGGTTTGTCCAAGCTAATTCCACTTGGATTGTGCTTATTGGCCAATTTCATGTTGCGAAAATCTGCACGGAATATCGAACCTATTTAACAGATATTTTTGCCCCTAGAGAAAGAGACAGATTTTTTCCCATAGAGCGTGTTGGTTTGATTGGTCGTGAATGGAGGCCAGCAACTTGTGGCCCATTCGAAAAAATGCCCCACAATGGTTCACAAATACCAAAATAGCCCCACATTTAAACTTTATTAGGAAAACAGCTCTTAAGTTACGAGTGTTGTTGGCTGCTGTTCGATGTTATTTCTATTAGAAAAAGAATTAATTTTTTATCTCGCGTAAAGATTAAAATAGAATTAGTAGAATTAAAATAAAAGCTGTCCAATAGCAAAAAGGGCGCAGGTGGCGCTTTAGTCAACGATTATAGCTAATTCGAAACGGAACTGGTACGTTTGAATGTCTGGCGGTATTTCGACATTAGGTAGCAAAACAAGATGAAGTAAAAGAAATATGACTTCTTTGCGGTAAAGCGTATTGAATATGCATACTTTATTAAACAGGATCTAGGAGATGTGGTCTTTTTTGTCTTCTGGTAAATTTTCGAATTTAAAGCATACAGAGGAGAAGCTGACCTGCCGATTGGACGTTTCTTTTGGAGAAGCACGAATGTAGCCACGTGTGCCTTGTAACTTATGTTAATAGTTGGCTGTAAAACCAGAAAACTTTTAAAGCACAAACATATACAGCAACACCAGTAAAGTGGAGGAATAAGTATGAAATGTATCTGATACGTCGGCACAATTTAACAGAACGCGCCGTTCTAGCCGAAGCTATCCCTTGCCATCATATACTCGCCTTCAGGCACCGTACGAACACAAAACCTAGCCTTTTTGGAAACCAGCCTATGTATATATATAACATAACACCACGAATAAAGTAATGGCAAATATTCTGTTACTTATGTGAATAGATGATAGTATGAGTCGAAGTTAGCAATGACGTCCTGCTTCTGAGTTAACTGCCAGTCACCGGCTCGTTAGGCCGTTCCCGAAAAAACGGAAGACTGAAATAAAGACATATATAGACCTATTACAGTAGTTGTTACTCTCAACATAACTGGTATTGTCTGGTGCAAGGTGTTGGGATCGGTAACTGGTGGCCAGGTGTGACGTCGATAGAAATGTTCCGTTCACTTTACGTACGTACTAACCTAACCTAACCTAGAAAAGACAACTGACGACGTTAATTCACACCTAGAATTCCCATAGCAAGCTAGCAAATAGCATAACTTTCTTTTGCGTTATTGAAATCAATACGGGACAAAGTAAGTTAAAAAAGGGACCTTTGTTGTTGTTTCCACTATTGTCTCTTCCTCCTCCGAAATTAAGGTCCCGTTTAGAAGTTCCAAAACTACCGAACTATCTGTTTTTCTTATAAGTTCTGTAAGTAGTAATTAAACGTGATTTGAAGCTTCGTAAATTATACAGAAGGCTCGCTGACGTCGGCTCGAAAAATGCTACGCTATAGGACGGCAATTGTCTCCGAAAATGGATTTTTAGCTTTTCCAAACGTCGATGCACAGTCTAAATGAGTGGCTCACCTGAACAATATGTTAATTCCTGTGTCTGACTACGGGATCGGTGTAACAAATACTTGGTGTCGAGGTAGTTGTGACCAGTCGTTATTTCGATGACTCTATGCTTATCATTGCGACAAAGCCGTTAGCTCAGAAATGCCGGCCATTACATCTTTTCTGCAAGTGTATGATGCCAATTCCATTAGTTGTGACCGTGAATGAATATTTCTCCATTCTCGTTTTATCTCCTTCGCTCTCTGGTTTTCGCCGTGTGCTTTCAGCCGTTCGCCTATCTGCCGTCCCGTAGCCGATCGTCGTCGTGATAATGACATCAACCCTATTTTGACGCGAGTAGGCACCACCAATTCGCCCGACCAATTCTACCAGACGACACAACTATTCCCTATCTGACAGTCATTCCGTAAAATATCGAAGTCATCCATCTCGAGTTCAACCAACAAACATCGTACACAGTAAAATAAGTTACATATATGTGTTTCTTGTAGGATAGCTTCAATCAGCCCTCGTTCACGTTCATGGATTCTGTCGGTTCGTTGTCTATTGGTTTGACGGCATTTTTTCACCAGATCGGTTCACGATACCGTGCGGCACACCTTCAAAACCGTTTCGACTCGTAGGACAAGTCAAACATTGTCATAATCGTAGGGACGGGGTACGTGGCCAAGTCGTCGCTTTGTTTTGCGGGTAGGTCAGCGCTTGCCGCACAGTCTGGGGCTAAATCACCAATAAAAGAAGTCGCGCTTAAGAAGCTCAACCGAACTGGGGACAACAGCAGTTGCGCCGGCGACAGTAAGATGGCCATAAAAATGACCGACATTGGCCGACCGCCTCGGCAACATCAAGAAGGAAACTAGTTCGTCTAGGTATGGAATCGGACCGTTACGTCGGTCCAGCTGCCCTGTGCTTTGTTTGTGTATCGCCGTTATTGTTTGCCGTAATCAAAAATCAATCCATCATTCGAAACATTTACTATTACGCTAGCAAGAATTGATATAATCAAGATTATCATCATCATCATCATCAATAAAGCTTTATTTTGGATAGGAGACTCGGTTTTCGTCAGGCCCTTGAAAATTAGGTAAAATTTTAGGTGATGCCGATTTTGTGGATTGCCTGTGGGGTGTATTTCTCTTTTGGTTTCGTAAAGAAAGAATTGCCGACTTAAGCTTTTTGCCTACGCTACGGTGCCGCTTGAACGATTCTGTTGCCTCCAGTCAGCTATCGGCTAGATACAAATGGAAAATGGTGACTTGCCACGAACGTAGCATTTGTATATATTTGCTAAAAGAGCCATAACGGATACGATATGCGGTGTGCGTGGAAACACAATAGATCTCAGTAAATTTTCAAGTCGTTGGCCGACGTGGCCACCGATTCTCTTGAGAATACCCCATTGAGTAGTGTTGGGACAACTGTCGTTGATGGGTTGGTGTTGGCTGATCTCACAGAAGGGTGATTCTAGGTGCTTTGCATGGGACATTCACGAACATTGGGCAGAATTGATATACTGAGCCCAATGGCATCGCTCGCTGTTCGACTGACTTAGATTTTGTATTGTAACACATAGAATGAATTTTTCTTTTTTGTTCTACCTCACGGAAAGCATTTTCGTATAATATATATATATATATATATATATATATAAAACACAGAACGGTATTAGCAGGACAAGCGTAAAAAGGGTCGTATTGCTCTGGGACTGACTACACCATAGTGAAAAATGATTTTGACCGAAAAAAGCGACATGCACAAAAGAGATCGATACAAACAGATGTCTCTTTAGCACGTTGACGCTGTGTTCGCGCGTTTCAAAAAATATGCACAGGACATGGAACATTGTGATCTTTTCCAGTGACTCGTAAAACACCTAAAATATCAAAATCCTTTTTACGACAGGACATTACGTATTCGAAGGGTCAAAGTTTGTTCCATCCCGAAAAGCTCACAACATTTTTTTGTATTAGTCACACACACACCCACACACAGTCCACGTACGTCAATGGCAAGACTTGAACTAGACCCCCCCCCCCAATTCAACGTCATTCAAACCCGTCAATAATGCTCTATTCATTGTTTATATTTACTTTTTTCATCTAGCACTTAGTTATGTTGCAGCGTTACAGTCAACAGTCTTCATCTATATAGCGGCGGCAGTGCAACGCGTACTGTATCTATAGAGATAGTTGAAGATCAGCCATCAAATACTTCGTGATGATGACAAAGCTAGGCTGTTTCATGGCGACTCTGGCAACTATCGATGACGGACAACAGAGCCCGAAAATGGAAAAGCTCTAATACCTGCTATCTTCGCTATCTGCATGTCACAGAGGACGCAAACACCGACGACGCAAAACAGTCGCGATATTGCTTTTCAGTAACGTAACCACCTGCAGAAATCTTTTGCAGGCCATCCGTCGCTCTCTATTCCGACTGTTGTCGTGACTGAACAGTTGACTAGTTAGGCGCATAGAACGCGACCAGTTGTCAAACACCGATCCAATAGTCTCATAGCTTAGTTTCTATTGCTGTTACTTTTTACGTCGACTCCGTCGTCGTTGTTTCTGCGTAGGATCAACTAGTGCCAAGCCGCGCCAATGACAGGACACTCTGACAAGAGTGTAAATCCATATTAACATCGTTGATAAAAGAGGACATCCCGCTGAGCAAGGGGCTACTATGAGCAGAGCATTCAGTATCAGCAATAGTGCCACACTGGTATAGCCCAGTTGTCTGCTACCGTTTTTTGCTCACACATATATATATATATATATATAGAGAGATAATATGGAGATGATATACGAGCCATTATGCGATATCTGTGTATGTCTGAGTATAAGCTTGAGGGGAGTCGTGTGTTGTACATATAACCAAAATGTTCTTTAGCGTTAAATTAACCTAGGAATAAGCCTTCCCGCTGATTTAGTTCTTTTTAACATTTACTAGACACTCGGAGTGTTCCTTCTTCTAACAGTTGTCCTTTGTTGATACCTTCTGGCTTAGCGCTATGTTAATCGCTATCCCACGGTAGCTTCTACGACCCACACGTGTTGTTATGATATACAATGTAATTATAGGACAACGGAGGCATCTAGGCAGTGAATGCAGCGACACTGCATAGGTATCACTCTCAGAAAATCAGAGGCAATGACAAAACCAAATCTATACAGAATGTATAGATATATATATATATATATATATATATAGAGAGAGAGAGAGAGAGAGAGAGAGAGAGATTGGCCAGAATAGATTACAGTTTTTTAGATAGAAAACGCTAACAATTTTCAATAATTTCCGGAATGAGAGGTAATTTATCATTATGTGTGTATAATATACATACATATGATACACAGAGGCAATGCAGTGGCACCTGCATAATCCGTATTTATGGAGCACTGTAAATGGCGCCAAGACCCGCTTTTTGCCAAAGTTCTAGAAAAATTAATCGTTTGCCAACTAACCCTGGGAAAACAACTGAGGAAATAGTAATAACGCTATCGTCTCTCTTAAAACTTCGGACGCTTAAAAGAATCGGGCGCGATTCTTACAGAAAACGTAACTGCGGCCCTTTCGAATATACTGTAGAGTTATACGGAGATTTGGGATCGAACGCATCTTCTTCCAGAAAGCTACCGTAATTGAGACGAAATAATGTTCTATCAAAACACCAAGGTTTCTTGGTCTCATCTCATCCATAGTAAAAAAGAAAAAACATCCAGCTACACTTCCACTCGTCGTGGTCTAATTGTATCTCCCACCGATATATTGCTGGTTCGAATATCAGTTCCAGTTAATAACTGTAAACGTTATTAAGTTTGACGTACGAAAATTGCAAGTGTATATATAATAGTACAACTTAATAACTGTTATAGTTATTAACTCGAACTGTTATTAACTGGTTTTCTTTCTATTATCTCGTTTATGACATTGTGGCTTTCTACTTATAATATATTATCGTATCAAGCAGTTGATTTTAATCGCGGTTTATGAGTGGGCTGTTCGTCAGGATGAAATTAATTGTTATTGTTTAAATTCTCGTACTCGCTAGTAGCGCTTGTTACTGTAATTTAACCTAAGCCTGCAGCCAAACACACAGATAAACGAGAGAGCAAACACAAGCTGGTGACGTATCTCGCTGTCACTGATCTCGAGACGTTGATGGTTGCTGAATAAGCCTGAGTTGATTTAAATTTTAATGTACGCGCCTCTGACAATTTCAGCTTTTCTTTGTTTCGGCCATCTCGCCGTTGCGGTCACTGCCGCCATGTTTGCTACTGTATTGTCGTTTGTTTTATTTTGTTGTCGTCGTCGTCGTCCTCCTCCTTCTCCTCCTCGTCGTCGTCGTCGTCGTCGTCGTCGTGGTCGTGGTTGTTTCATTTCGTTTTATTCAGTAGCTGCAGCGACGAATACAGCAAAAACGTGGGACACATTACCGTCCAAAGAGGCGGACATTGTCGCGACCAGCATCAGCGAATCATCATGAGTACATCGCGTTCATTGTCGTGTTGCGGCATCAGCTAGCCTTATCGCCGGCATATACACATGCACATTGCTGGCACTGCTTTCGGTAGTACACTGACCTCGGCACATGTGTCTACCACCCGTCGCGATGCTCGTGGTACCATTGGCGACTCCCGCCAGCTCCAAGCTACGTCCGGCTGCGCCTAGGAGACGAGGGTCGCGCTGTGATAGACTATAGGCTCCCAGGCAGATGCGGCTAAATGTGGAAGGAACGCACGGAGAGGAGCTACGAAAAATTGGGAGAAGTCGAGATAACCATAGCAGGGCTCAGCTGAGCACCCCGACACAGCTAACGATACGACATACTGCCACTCCAATGCATATGCCAGCGGTCGTGGCAGACTGTGGGCTGGGAACTGAAGAACTTGAATCGTGGCTGTTACTAGAAAAGAAGTCTCCAAAAGAAACTGCCACCATAGGAAGCCAACAGCAGTTCGTCTACGACATGAGTGTAGCGGCTCCTGTACCGGCGTCAAGCAACAGATAGAATCTATGATTGTTTCGTTCCTGCTGTGAGTAGTGTATTTACACTAACTATACAAGCAGCTCGTATACTTTCCGTTGCTTGCAACATCATCGTTGGCGTAGTTCTCGAAATATCAATAGCCGAAAGTAGCCGATTTCTAGACACAAAATTTCGATTAATTGTGCTAGCCATACGTCGAGATCTACTATTCGCTCAGTTTTCGATACTTCACGTCTCCAGTAACGTTCTTGTATTGCCGGCGAGGTATACGCCGTAGTGCTTATTTGCGAACCGGCGATGAAGTGTATCTAAGCTAAGCTCGTTCGTAAACTTACGAACCAGATCGTGTCTGCGGTTCTGCAATGAAGCCTGTTTCACGACCAAACTCAGTTCCTTGAGTGAGCTATTTGTCTGTAACTTCAAGCTAACTCAATGCGTCGGTCAGGTTGTTCTGACGGATTAAAGCTCATTGCAGGCGCACGACTCGGTGAAGAAGATCGAAACAGGGATGTAGAATCATTCTTACCTCACCTATACTTCTGTTGCGAAACACTCTTAACAGAAATGCCCAATTACCTGTGAGACGTTCATGTTAATCTGGCTGGACGTACCCGTGGTGGGATTACTCGAAACAAATACACACACTCCTTAGAAAAATACACAAGATCGGACAGCAAAAAGGCGCGCAGGAAAGATTACGAGAGGGGCAAGACCTTTGCGACGACAAGTAAAAGTACAAAATGACTTTAACAACGTCTGATACGTTGGCTGACGCCAGTACACTCAACTCAACTGGTTCGGATAAGCGTGATTTGCAAAGTGTTGTCTCGGCGGTCGTTATAATCTTTGGTGTTGAGGTCACCACGACGGTATTGCCGCGTCGTTTATGTGTTCCGTATTTATCTTATCACGTTTTCTTTATGTGAAAACTGTTGCCCCATTGCGGTGTCATCCAACTTCTCCGGGTCCCCTATTTATCGTTATCTTAATCATCATCATCATCATCATCATCACCATTGTTAATGCCGTTTTCCTAAGCTTATTGATATCCTCTATTTTATCCTACTTCGAAGGTGGATTTGGGGACCTCGCATGTTTTTATTTGCTTGATGGGGTCCAAGGGGCAACCCTTTCGATAAATCATATTGATTCGATTTCAAATCGTTCATATCAGCTGTTTTTTTGGCCGCTGGATGTTGTGACGTGCCTATGAACCTAGCAGCGAGTCGGGCTAAGACACGTTTCTCGTTTGCGTCGCGAATTTCCTTATGTATATTTGATCTGTACTTGGCTCAGCTAGACGTCTCAGCCTTTATTCATACCTGCATCGGATCAAGAAGGGATATCTTTTTTCGTAATATTACAGAAAGCGATTTGTACCTGTATGACTTACGTGAAAGCAGCTTGTAGGGGCGTCGTATTAGTGCGGCTGACAGAAGATCAAAATGGTAGCCCCTGTGTAAGTTCACAAGACACGGGTGTTGGAGGATATTCAACTTACAGTTAGTTGATAGCACACATAACAGCGTAGTGCTTAATGGGCATCGAAGGTATAGGGACGTCATTATTTGTTCGAAACAGCAAAGCAGAAGACGAGTGATTTAGAAACAGTACGAGAGGATCGTCTTTTCTGCCTATTAAGCCAGTTGATTTTCTTAATATTCACACGTCCGGCACTTTACCTAAACAGATTCGAAATCTTTCAAATGATATGACTGTGGCGGGAGTCGAAACGTGCTGGTGGTGCAAATCGCTGCTTGTTGCATAGGGCAGCGTTCGTACATTCGTTCGTTTGTCTTTGGTCTCTTTTTTTGCTAAATCTACAAGTAACAGCTACCTGATTGGTATCTTCGCGTTTTTGTCGCGTCCAGTAACACCGTCTTCAGGCTGAGTTCACTCGGAGCTACGTTGAATGACGGGTGATTCAACGGGGTCGACTAAGCCCGCTCGACCGTTTGGACGATGGTGAAAGTCTCCGACTCACGAGCGCGGGCCACTCTGTATACCGGCGTGAAACTGCTCACTCAGTCAACATTCAGAGGCGTCTCGGAAGCATCAGATTTCGAGCCGGATCGCGGACGCAAAACGCAAACATTGTTCGTGTGTGTGTGTGTGTGTGTGTTTCTTTTTTCTGTCAGACGTCTCACTCTTGTGAACTGAGAGGGAGGCTGTCTATCTTAAAAACTTACAGACGTTAAGGGCACGGTAACAGCGCTCCCATTGCCGGTGTTACGCTGGAAGAGAGTTGCGAAAACGCTAATATTATTTGAAGCGAAGAGTGATTTAAAGGTCCGCGCCAGAAAGTGTAACAGTTTGCCGGCGGACGGCGATCCTGAGATGGCTGCTACACTGAGTTTCTTCTGTTTGATTTGATGCGTGTTGGAATTTCGAAGATGAACTTCGTTTACAATGTGTATAAAATGGGCCAGAAGCAGGAACGGATGAGTTGATCATAACGATGGTCAATTCATCTGTCTGTATAATGTAAATATTAAATATACATCCACAACGAAACGTACGAAGTAATGAGTGTTCAGTAGCAACGTAATCAATACGACTCTAATGATTAGCTAATTGAAAAACCCGCTTTTTGTCACTAGAATGGAACGGGCAAATTTTCGGTCTATTTGCTTTTTCTCTGCGTCTCTCAAACGATAGTGAACGATTTAAACACGATGGCCAGCCCCATCGTCAACTGCAAATCGCTATTTGCTATCCGCCGTAGATAAGTGCAGTTAACCAGCAAATGTTTTCAATGAAAGAAAATCCTATAAAACATTATCGACCGACTATTATTTTTAGGCAATTAGAACAGGAGCAGCACGATTCTCATAGAATCAATAATTGAATTTTTCCTTTCGTTTCCTTTCCTTTCCGAGGATAGATTGCCATTCGGCCACCGTCGACTTGCTGCTGCTGCTGCTGCTGTCAATAATTGATTGAAACAGAAAAAGCTGAGTATAACAACAAACATATTGCTGATAGTAAAAACTCAGTAGTATCACAGTAGATGGTCAGTGGCTAGAGATAGCCGTGTCGCAATGTCTTTGAGTACCCCCATGCATTTTTAGAGCACTCTTTAATTCGTCGCTCGGCAAAAATGTCCGCGAGCGATCGTGACCCCCTTCCCCCCCCCCCGAACGTTTCGTTCGGTGCTTGCGTGAGCGAGCTCCCGACTGGCACCGCTTCAGATTAGAGTCATAGCAAAAAACTTCAAGCACTTCTACACACGAATTGTATCCGAAGCACAGGCCCGACAAATCAGCATACGTCCGAACCAGCAGAACAACATTGTCATATAACCTAAACAGCGATAGACAGAAATCGCCATTATTACCATTATCATTACCACTACAGGTTGTGATTTAATCTGAGGCGTTATCGAATTTATTGTGCGACGTACGGTCCGCGGCTGGCATGCGACTACGCCTTGTTTCGTTGCGAGCTCTCTTCCGTTGCTAACTGATTATGTCGCCGTGTGCGCTTCACCACGCGGAGCAGACGAAATTAGATGACTGATTTCGTCCATTTTTATCTCCGACGTAAATGATAAAGGTTTCGGTGTGGCGGATTTTCGGATGCTCCTTTTTTTGTCGTTGCTTCGCGTCGCGTTACGTCTTTTTTAAAAGGAAAGAACGTTGCAGCAATAAGAGATAACGAGGCGAAGACGCGTGTTGGTCGCCTCTCATTGTTGGACGCCGGGGGAAAAAAAAGTTGTCACATTTGCCACTTATAGCCAACGTTTTGTTGCTACGTCCGTGTGCAGCTACTGTCAACTGTAACTTTTGGTGGGCGCAAAAAATCGGGTGATGAACAAGTGGAACTCATCTGTTCGATGATATCTATTGTCTGAGTTTGAAAACGCACACAAATTATAGTCAATCCATCATGATACCGTTTGATAATGATCGGATTTCGATAGACGAGGAGCAATGAGCTTTCGAAAATTACAAAACATATGAGGAAATTACAATGAGATAAGCATATTTGTTAGATACATACGGTTTGATACGGAGGAAACCACATGAAGCTACATGTGGACTGCGTTTAGCTGGACTGCGTTTAGCTGGACTGCGTTTAGCTGGACTGCGTTTAGCTGGACTGAATTAAGAGAGCAGACAAACAATGAGCTGGACTTGGGTTCTACGGGTTTATCGACCGCTAAAGGTACAAAGAATACGAGTGGCATTAATCGTAAATGCCTTTGCCCCATTTGGCACAAGTCTATTGTCCAAGGCGCAGAGAAACTAATTAGACTGCCAGCACAGGTTATATAAGAACGTACTTTCAAATACTGTGTTATTCAACTTTCAACACGTAGATACGATTACCTCTTGTGGTTCTTGTCTAACTATAGCCTTCTAATGCACTGATAAATATGGTCCAGACTGGCAATTTGTAAGACGGATTCATACTACTTCGCTGTAACAAGCTTGACGTTGTCTAGAAACTTGTCATCGCCCCTCTGACGGAACACGTATCAGTCAACCTCGAGCGCAGGGCGCGAGTTGCATATAGACCGTCTCGGTATTACCGTGAATTGTCTTTTTTTCAAATTGCCGCTCCAAGGATCGATCGATCGATTCAGACTCGAGGAACAATTAATTATCATTCAGCGACTTATATTTCAATATAATCACTAATGGTAAGCAAAGTGATGTGATGTTTACACAAATCAGGTTATTTCTAACAATTTCTGCTAAAATCTACCTATTTCCAGTCTCAATTTCACTACTGTCTATTTATATACTAACAATGTTAACGCCAGCCGACGCTGTTACTAATCACGGGTTGACCAGGGTGATAACGGTGATAATTCTGATGGGAACGAATAATCGAAAACTACGAATCATGCCTTTAGAAAGCACCCCATCATCGACTGCGTACGACGACTCTGTGCAGTTTATCGTGCGGTAAACGACAAAGCTCAACATACGTGCCACAAGACTCAACGCTTGCCGTTTTGTCAGGCCCAATTGTGGATGTGGAATAAAGTTTGATTTTCACTCAATTTACAGTTCCATATTTTCGAACCGATGGAGCCCTGCCTAGAAAGTCGGAGGAGAGACTATAGCGGAACCAACAAGAGATAGATATCGCCGACTCGACTAAATTCAACACACACAGGTTTTATCAACGTCACCATAGCAGAATGATGGGATTTCGTTGCTACGTCAGTTAGCTAGCCGGCCACAGTCAAGCTTCTTCTCGATGGCTACCCCTACCTCCACAGTCGGTCCTTAAAATGACTGTCCTTCACTTTCCGCTAACACCACAGCCACCATCATGTGCGTGCGTGCGTGCGTGAGATGAAACAGTGGGGTAAGAGCGGCGACTGCGCGGCAGTTTTTTGGTCATAGACGCATGAAAAATGAAATGACAACATAGTGTGCTTACAAAGTCACTATCAGCAGCAGTAGCACAGGCAAAAGGCGAAATGCGGCAACGAGGCGTTTGAGTTGCTGTCTCATTTTGTTATTGTTGTCGTAACAGCTGTTGCGTCTATTCAGAATGAGTAAATCTGACCACGACAATCGATCAGAACCACATCAGACAGACAATCAGATGAAGGAACAACGCACATGACAGCATACACACTTAGCATGAGAGCAACGGTAGAAATCTTGGTAGTCGCAAATTTAGGGACTGAAGGAGTGATGAGAAGCTTGAACTTCCATCTGGTGCTATAACCGTTATAACTACCGTGGTCAGTATTAAAGCTTTAACTTAAAACTCGGATATGCGAATCCGAAGTTCATAGCGCAGACCGGAGACTAACTCCGTGAAAGAAACTGAACGAGACAAAGAAAAACCGAATGATACAGACACAGAAGAATGCTAGGGAAAGTGACTGCCGTTGCACGATTTTAGCAGTCTGTATGATTTTGTATTTGTTGCTGTTGATCCCGTGGACCCCATTCAGGTGATGTTCGTTGAGTCGTGGCTGGAATCGTGGCCTGTCAACCTCCCCCGCAGTAACTACCGCAAGACTTCAACAAACAGCTAGCTACATCGGCTGATAGCGGACTGGCCGTTCCTGGATTTTGGTTTGTGCACCGCTTCTTCTTCTGCATCAATAGGCATCATCATACGTAAGAGTCAACAACAGGCTACATAAGACCTATTTTTTCCTTTTCGACTATAGATTGCAGCACCTTCTGGAATTTGAATGTATCGAAAGGCGAATATAGAAGTTCAACACTATGAAATATTGGAAAAGATGGCCGGAATGGCGGTAGAAGTTCGTGCGGTGCCCAAGAAAGATTGCCGGATCACAATTGCGCTAATCCACACAACGACGACGATCAGAGCCAACGCGACCAATGACAATAATAACATCAACAATATTCCGACACCGATCGAGAGAGCTGCTTTGTTTTCTTATCAGACCAAAAGTGTTCCTAAATGAGTATACCGACTGCTGGACGCGTTGGTTAAGGTAGTAAATGAATGATTGCAAGATAATGCAAGTACTGCCTCTTGTTTTCCATTAGATTTTTCTTATTTAACAACTCGCTACCGACTACGCGTTGGCGCTGCAATGTCTAGCTGCTGCCGACTAACAGCGGTATGGAAAAAATTTATGGATAAATTTGGGTGGACGCAAGGGGAACGAAGAGCTGCAACCCACACATGATACACGACCTCAAGCGTCAAGATTTCGTTTATACAGATTTGATGCTCAGATCATAGAGACTGTCAGACGGCAAGACAGAAACGAAGTGAGTACGGGCAACAACAAAAACGGGCAAGGGTATCATTTCAATCAAGCTTCCTTATACTGAGCCTAATACTTCCTTAAATACTGAGCGCCAAGTATCTGTTCAGCTCCGGGACAAGAAAGCGCGCATATCGACATGTCGCTAAAAATAAACAAGCTCGTATGGAACTATATAACTAGATAACAAATTAATCCTCCATAATATGTTAGACTCTTAGAAAAAAAAAGGGTCTGATGGCAATACACCCTAGTTGATCTAACAAGTGATGGTAACCGCGGACAATGGGGCACACACAAACACGTGCATATACCTGCTGGTTTTAATAAGCACGAGACACCGATTCGAGTCCTTTGAAGTAAACATCCACGTTTAGAGAACACACGTGGTAGTTATGGCCACAAACACCTTGCGCTAAAGGATCCATTATGAAGTCTCAATACTGTATTAATATTATCTGTAGAAAAACTACCATAGCGCTAGCTGAGTTTCGTTTCGAAATTTACAGTTCCTAACAATTCTTGACAGAATAAAACGTGACGGCTAATCGTATCTTCAAATCATTAAGCCGACGCGCACAACGGACGAATCCCTTTAGATAATGATTATTCGGGTGACGCGAGCCTTACTAACTTACTATTGGGAACTTCCGTTTCTTATGACGTACTGAAACAAATCGTCAAGTGTTTAGACGTTGACGTAAACTAGTCGTGATCCCCTAACTTACATCACAAAAAGAAAATACAAATGGATGCTGCTATTACAAGCAATTATTTTCCTAACAACCTCCGTCGCACAGAAAAATGACATTCTTTGAAAACTTCAATGTGACGAAATAACAAATTAATCACAAAAAAATCGGCACGGGAAGACGCTAGATCTGAAGTTAGTAGCTGTGAAGTTATTTTCTTTTGCGGTGATTCAGTTCGACTACTTTTTTGATTGAAGTTTAAACTGAGAAACGTTAACGAACTAAGTTTTCGTCCTGCTTCCCCGAATGCCTTAGTTGATGGCCAGTTATCGAAATTATCTCACCTTAGACCCACAGCGACTGAGAGATGAGCACCTGAGCAAATATTAGTTATCTTATACAAATAGTAATAAATTATCAACATCCTGCTCTAGCAATCATTAGTCTGTCGAAGGCATTGTGTAAATTATCTCCTGTGTCTAGCGAGATATTAGAGTCGCGCTTTTAAAAAACTTCGTTATTGGCTGTTTGACTGTTACTAGTACTACATTATCAATGATCACTGGGCTTTCGCCAGCTAGACCGAAGCTATGACTACTGGTAAATAACAACAGCTGACATGAGATCAGAAAACGGCGTTTTGGCAGTGTGAATTTTTTTCTTTTGCTCAGAACTGAATTAAGTTGTGCCTAAGTTCAAAGGAAAGTCGTACCTGCAGTGGAATGCAAAATGAATGACTTTGGTCATGTTTATTAAACGCTATGATAAATGTCATAATAGACGCGGGTCTGGTTATTACCTATTCTCCTTGTTAAAAATTGCCAGGTCATCAATAAAACGCGACTGAATTATAAACGCTAGATAACTCGATCGTTTTTTTTTTTTATTCATCTCCAATTATGGAGTTGGTTCTGGGCTTGGTTTGGTGAAGAGCTTTACTGTAGAAGCAAATAACGCGCTAATTGAAAACCCAAGTTTGATCAGCCACAACGACCGTGACTATCCTCTGATGGATGGGGTAGATTCAGAGGTGGGCAAGGGTAGACCACAGTGCGCTTACCGATAGGCCAGAGAAGAAAGATAAGTACTTATTATTTTGGTTGGGTTGTAAATCCAACAGTGTGCCCGCTCCTCGTGTATAACCTCTGTAGACGGTACACAGCTCGGGTTCTTACATCCAATATAAAAAGGAAAAAAACGCTCTAACTTCACACTTTCCCTCGTCTAAATATTAGTTGGTTAAAACATGATTTAGATACACGAATATACTCGGCATAAGCGAGATTCAAACTCGGCTACCTTTATTCAACCGACCTCCTTAGTTTTAGAACTTACGTTTTGAAACTGGCATGTAAACGGACTTACTTTTTGTGGCCGTTACACATTGTTAGGAGTTATTTAGCTAGCATGAATTGGGTAGGATTTACGTTTGTGCCATTTCCTTTCAGAAATGTGGTGCCATCTGGAGCACACCATGAAAATCAACGCACCGGTAAATATCCTGTAGTTGCTGTAGGTGAGGAACACGTTTTACCGTGCGATTCACTAATCTAGCACGCTCTACTTCGTGTGATTTGTGTCGTTCTATGCGTAGGAACGAAACCCATTCGATCGAAATTCGCGCAGCTGCCCTCCCTATCTCCCATATTCGCATAGACCGACACGAATTGGAGATGTTATTTGGAATACATCACATTTGACGAATTCCTCTACAGAGCAGAACTCACCCATGAAGCGTATGAAACGCAGGCAGCTCAGATGATGTCGCCATAGAGGTACCGCTGTGGAGGTCCGAACAACCTAGCGAGCCGGACCAATCAGCTGGCGGGTCCACTTCCGGGCTCTTTCTGTCGCCAAGCACTCGTGGCGAAGCCACCTCACAACCTCATTAAAGCCACTTTTCAATACAGGCAATCCTTGAAGGGCACTAGCACTGTTGCCGTGATCGTCGTCGTTGTCGTTAATCACTTCATCGAACTCACTTCGCAGCACCTTCCTTTCCGAATGCACTTTAAGATCAATCGAACTCGAAACAGAAGTCAACAGTCATCTAATAGGATTACCTGACATGGAACGGAGATAGACGACCGTAACGAGCGATAATCAGCTGCGTGCGCACGACAAACAATAGGTTAGTTGTTCAGCTTTGGGCCAGAATAACAGCCATGACAGGGCCTAAAGATTGTAAGCTTTTTTTCACTATTAATTGTACATTTTTCGCGCATCTGCATTTATTAGAATTACCCCTACCGCGATGTTGTTCGATGGTCGACTGCCCTCTCCTAGATAGGGTTAGAGTCGTAGAAGGGCCAGTAGATGCAGAAGTGCAAGCCTGTTTGTAGAGCTGGTGCCGGAGGCAAGCCTCACCTTTCAGTAAACTGCCAACAAACATCCGGCGCCTTAGCCTGTTTTCCAAACACCTCCAGGGGGCTAGGGCTAAAGGTAATACAATAACGGGGCTCTGTCCTACTGGGGTCCAGGAGAAGCAGCAGGTTGGGCGAAGTTGGACCGGGCGGGCGTGCGCTGTATTCGTGGGAGGGGCTACCGGCAGGCCGGGCAACGCAACGCTTGTTGCCCTTGGTGGCAGTCCGGAGAGGAGGGCGTCTTCTGGGCGGGCTGCCCTTGCGCTGATGGGAGGCGCATCGTTTCAGCGAGCGCAGTCCACGACACACGGCGGCTTCGCGTTTTGTTTGCCCCTGCTACGACCAGCAGTGCGCCAGCATCCGCCCTCGACGTGCACCAAACGTAGCCAGCCCGAATACCGTGATGGCAGGCGGTGGCAACCAGTGCTAACACAGTGGTGACGGCGTTGACGACCGTATTGCCGCTGCCAGTTTCACCATCGCCACAGCAGCCGAAGCGGCATCTACCAACCTCCGCCTCGTGCCTGCTGCCGCTGCATGGCCGTACCATCCATGGCCACACATCACGCAAGTTGGACAATTCGCACCGACGATCAAACAAACAGGTAGACAGCAATGAGAACGCCGATACAGACAGCGGAAACAGCTTACGCGGGTAGGAGCCGAACGTTGCTTAAACATAAGACAGTAATTAGTAAATTGAAAGGCCGACGCCAACAGTTCATAGCTCACAGCCGACCATCCCTCGTTGGCTGAATAGAAGTGGTTAGTATAAGACGCTCCGGGAAAGGGTGGAAATTTACTGGGTACTTGATAGCCGGTGCCTGTGTGTGTACCTATCTATTTGCGAAATAGCGGTTGAGCCGTCATCTTCTGAAAAAGAAATGATTATGAAACCGGCTAAACCAGAAAAATCACATGCATATCAGAACAGCACACGTTATATTGGCTCACGCACACACAAATATGGACACGTCAGATTGCAGAGCATAGTATATTTGTACATCAACGCCACTAAGTAGATAAGCAGAAGATATAATACTACCGCATCGGTCGCGGACGGCAGATATTCAAATAAAGGGAGCAAAACAGAGAACAGTGCTTTAATTAGCCGCTAGGCGTCGCTTTCTTAAAATGATTATGAAACGATGCAATGAAGACGGCTGATGATACTACCGAATCATTAACGCCAACACCGTAACGATTCCGCCACTTTGCGGTCAACTGGTGAAGTCGCTACTTAGTTGGACAATCTTGCTTCTTGAAGTCTGTCTATGTGTTTGTCAATGTTGCTATAGCTAGTATTCGCTAAATTTCTATCTCGTATTTTTGTGTAGAATGTTTGCGTTAGCGAATGCAGTGCGTATTAATATCATAACATACCAATAGTCTAATAGTAATAGGTAACATCAGGAAAATGAGGCCTGCACAAGCTTCTCATCCCAGGTTCATTGTCTACGCAACGTAATATGCCTTCAAGCCGATATAGATCGATATTTTCAAAGCGACAACATCGGCGCACTCCAAAAAGCAAACAATTTAAACCTGCAGGACGGCTTACAGAAAGTGCCAGTCCATATTATACCATTAGGATGTAATAATAATCTGTTGGGAACTATTATACGAAGGTGGCATTAAGTCGAAGACGAAAAAATCCGTTTGTTTGATGAGTAAGCTAACAAAGGCTCATAAAACATAACAGTGCATCAGGACGCATTTTTATAAGATGTTACATCATGCCAACACGAAGATGTTTGCTTTGGCCTTATAAAGGGAGAGGGGGGAGGGGGCTATATTGGTCAGTACTCTTTTCTAGAAAAGGAACGCCGATTTTAGGCTTAAATACCATCAAACTTTTATGATTTACTAATTTAGCATACTGATTTTTTGTTCTTTCGTTAATAGTGGGCCTATATGAGACCCCTAGGCATTTCTTTCGCATTTTATCGATTTTTTTTTCATAGAATGATAACGAAGCGAAGCGAAATTGGCAGCTTATATTTCCACTGCGGCTTCACCTGTGCCCAAGTTATATTTTCAAGCGTAAATTCAAGCAAAGTTACGTTTTATAAAAGTTATTATATGGAACTACATTACAAACGCGCTCTGGGGCTGAAACACTATAAGTTTAAAAACGATTTCGTGCGAATAAGTCAGTCATTCTGAAAACTAAAGGGAACATATTTATCTTCCTAAAAGACTATGAGAAACTTATGTCTCACACTAATTTACTGCCAAGTAAGTTAGGTCAGAGATCATGGGTCAGTTACTGGCACCTTTGTTGAGCAAAAATAGTTACAATATACGCACTTTCTCCAAAGCCAACTTGACCAGCCTATACAATCACTCAAGTTCTTTCAATTTGTTTGTACGATTAGCATCGATTGTTTCCGATTTTATAGACTTTTTAATTTCGTGGGTCTATATAGGTTCTGTTGCTTGGGGGCCCATATAGGCCTCATCCAGCAACATGCACCGACTTAGTGACTTTTATAATAAAACTTGATTTTCATTACTTTTTAAAATATAACTTTGGAACAGGCGAACGTGTAATAAACAACACAAAAACTGGGCGGTCCTTTTGCCCTGTTTCTGATACGAGTTCGATAATAATGATCAATTTGGCTAGCCCGTTTAGAATTTCATTACAGAAGAAAACAATAACCATCTACACACTTTCTACAGGAAACTATACTAGCCAAATAAATTTGGTAAAAAAAAAAGGTAACTTACCTTAAAAGTTCGCAATTTTTACTTTGTGCAGCACCGCGTGTAGCAGAAGCATTAATCTTTGTTCAATCATCAAAAGAGTTCTGCTGCGGTTTATCTGGTACACATCGAGACAAGGGCATCAGTATATCGATTTAAACAATTGTGCCACAACAACTCAGTTAGATCGATGGAAGTTCTTGGGCAATCGAGCTCAATGAGCTTTGTGTCTTGAAGCTGACAACAATGGCCACGGATTACTTACGAGCATTAGTCTCGACATTTCCGAACATCGTGAGAAATCTCCAATATCGATTGACAAATCCTTGCACGGACTTATCCAGTAACGACTCACGTTAAATAATTTAAGTCAAACATTTTTATTAGCCCCTGATAAAACTACTAAGCTAAAGAGTATTCGGAGAGCCATAGAAAATTTGTATGAAACTGTACAAACGTCTCGCGGTATTGCGGCAATTTTCACAAATCCTTTTCATGAGTCCTCTATTCGACTATTATTATTGCCCGAGTGTCTTCATTCTATTCTATTGCACGTTCTCCCCACCCCGGTCGTCCCTGGAGTTCATCAGGCGTCATCGCCACGGCTTAGGAAGTGCATTTGTCTAGCAAAAGGGCCTGCTACCACTGTCTAGTTTGTTCTATTGACGATTTCAGCTTGTTGTAATTATGATGTCTGTGTCTGCAGCGTACTATTTGTGTCCAAAGGAGAGACAGACGACCGCTTTATAATTCGTCACTCTACGATAACGTTGACCGCTGAGCAGGCGACCTTGCGCGACACTGAATCGCTAGTGTTCTGGTTCCTGCTTTTCGATGCTTCATTAATCGCCCAAGCGACATCGTATTCGGAGAGACAAAATATAAGATATTGTAGAAAATTAGTAAACGCAAGTAGAATCCGGTTAAATCGGCTAAATTTTGAACCACGATATTCTTTCTATGCCGCTTCTATTAACTATTGTAGTTTCGAAAAAGGAAAGGAAATGGTACGTTTAATAGATGTTGCAAGCGATCAACTTTAACTTCAAATCGATATAATGGTTCCAATTTTGAACAAGACTGGGTTGAATGCATACGAAGAGTTGGGTTTACTATGGGAAAGTGTTGGCGCTATCTGCATCACTAAGAACATTTTTTTGGTTTCGGTTCGTTCGATCATTAGCGTTCCATTATTTGATTAATTACGTGTCGTGTGATGCGCTGACGTTCGTCCTGTGCCACAGGGGCGTCACGCCCTGTATACATCACCACAAAAATGCCACAAAAACTTAGCGGGAAGGCATAGATCGGCAGAAATTTCGTAATTAGCGAGCTGGCTAGCTAATTAAAATGTAAGCTGGTTAAGTCAAAACGCGAATAGCTCCTGGAAAGAATCTATAAAGTATCAAGAACTGAAGAATATCAACTACGCCAGCACGATATTAACTTCTCGATGCAGCTAATGAAGGTTCTTCTTCCCATAAAATTATCCAATTTTCCTCGTTCAACTCACACGTTTAACAATACCGTCCTTCTTAAGCGATAGGTATCTATAAAAGTACGCGTTTACTTCCACTAGCTTCGGGTAATGAATGTAATAAGTCTATGCAGAAACTTTGGTGCCATTCACTGGTTACTTTCCGAAGTTTTCGCCAGTATAATCCCTCCAGTCACCTATCTCTATATAGTTATTCAACACGCACCCACCAAGATGTGGTTATGGTTCCGTAGGAAATTAATAGTCTGTAAAAATTAACATAATCAAGCGGTCAATTTGAAAAGGCATTGTCGATACCCTCTCAATGGCATAGGGTGTCGTCTGCATCCCTATTTTCGCTCGATCTTTCTCGAGCATTATCCTAATTCAGGCTTAGTAACGATAAGACGATTTCGGAGATCATGAACTTCGGCAGTAAGGCGCCTATATTCCTCTTTCTTTTTAACCATATCTGCTACGACCGGGCCCTGAAAATGTAGTGCAAAAATACCAGTTATAACTTGGTTCCTCCTTTACAACCCAACTAACCGCTGCTAATGACAAATGACTATAACTACAGGGCGTATATCTGGCCAAACCGCTCGCATAATGATACCATTTTGATATGATGTATTAATTCCAGTCAATATTCTAAAAAAAAAACACGTACAAGGGATTTTTTCTGTCGATAATTATTTCGAACTCAAAATATTTCCTGTATCAAACAGAAGTAATAAAATCGCTAATCAATAAACTTGGAGTTAAGAGAAAGTTAACTGTAGCCTATTCTAAGGAGTAATTAATCAATGGTGTAATTGTGTTTGGTCTTGCGATCTTGGCGAAACGAAACGGCAGGCTTCTCATGTTGATGAATACGGAACTTGATAGAAAACACCATTATCCATCTGCCTTGTTTTTTTTTCTGACAAGTAATAAGACAACATTATATTTGGTAACTTGATGTTAAGTTCACGAACTTCAGCAGCGGCTGGTGTCGTAATGAGTGACTGTGTAGAGTTAGATAATTTTGTAGATTAGTTTGGGAAGAAGCAGGTAGCAGACGCACACAAGTACCTCAAGCTGTGTCTGAACACTCGATGGAAGAGTCTTCTTTGCGGTAGCATCATTAACCATTGTAGCAGCATTTTCCAGCAAATCCTGCAAGAGCTGCCGACTACTCTGGAGTTCTGTCGTGAGCGCGTCCATTGCCTGCTCGAAGGACAGAATTTCTCATTCTACTATGTATATTGCCGATAAGTGCAGATTGTGTGACAAATATTGAATATAACACATTGCTAGCCAACAGAGAATATAATCCTTCCGCTTAACAAGATACTTCCGCTCCCACAGGCTGATAAATAGCCAAAGAATTATATGTGAACGAGTCCCAACTGTTCCTACCTGAATATTAAGGTTGGTGGTGCCATATTTCTCGGTGTGTTCGTCTACCTG
Source organism: Varroa jacobsoni (assembly GCF_002532875.2). Classification (NCBI taxonomy): domain Eukaryota; kingdom Metazoa; phylum Arthropoda; class Arachnida; order Mesostigmata; family Varroidae; genus Varroa; species Varroa jacobsoni. Next base: position 176,806 of record NW_019213965.1, on the reverse strand, counting down.
TGACTGGCTATCCGAACTGCTGCTGTAGGTGGCTTTTAGACCCGCCATAGCCTCATCTGAAACAAATACTGGACAGCGTTACCCTTCGCTCAATGCTTCCTATCACAAATGGGCCCTAGTTCTACCTCAGTTAAGCTTCTGCTCTAGTGGGTCCGCTAAACAAGATGGATCTGTAATAATCGGGAAAGTTGTAGGTCTACACGGCGATCCTAGCCCCAGTTTATCGAAATCGTTGAGTGTGCTTGTTCATGACACGGCCGAGGAATAGGTGTAGGATGTGCCTTAGCGATTAGCCATCCCCTCAGCGCTTCAATATGATTGTTAATAATAATGAAAAATTTCTCAGAAGGCGATAACGGAGCCCCACTAAATACTTTTGCCAGCTAATGGACTGGAAGAATGTAGGTAGGGTACAGGGAAACATATGGCATTTTAATACGAATGCTACACGGACATTTCAAGACGGACAAATCTTGTCTGCGCTAACAATTGAATCCTAATCAAGTTAGGCAATAAGAAATGTTGAGAGATTATTTGAAACAATGACATAATAATAAATAGCCGCAATCCATATCAGTCAATAGGTTGGCTCAAGCACTGCCTGAAACGTCGAACTACGTAATGTCACACTGCTGACGTTGGGCGAAAATTCAACTGGGTCGGCTGATTCTAAGCTAAAGACGACCCCACTGTACGAAAAATCAGAGCGGCTTTCCACTCCGATGGGCGTCAATTATTTAGCAAAACAAATATCAAATTAAAGTCGCTATTGGAGGCTATCTGAAGCAGGCCATTAAGATCAAATATTTGCTTTATATAAGATAAGGTTCAAGGCCGACCAAGGCCATCCGCGACTTCGTATGGGCTTCATTACTATGACCAAAATAACCGCAGAATACCTGAATAACCATTTATTTTCCAGCTTCTTTTACCCAGTTAGAGATATTAGAGAATTTAAAAAAACGTACGAACTGCAGAAATCCAATATAGAGTAATAATATAAAATAGTTATTAATCCAGTACGTTTGACAAACTTCGCTTGAATAATGCAGCTGGAAAATACAGAATGTATATTTTAGCCACTAGTTAACCCTAACATGACTATCAGTAACGATTTTCTAGCGACACTTAAATTGTCTTGCGGGCGTCCATCTCGTATCCTGGCCAACACCTAACCGTTTTGAAAAAAGGAGTATCAGCCTAGTTAAGGCTGTACGACGAAGTAAAAATCAGTTAGATTTGAAGGAGAAGTTTGTGAGTTGTTATCCTGCATAGTAGTCCGGCCATGAATGGCTGTTGCTTTTTAAAATCCTATTAATGCGTATAAGTGACGGCGAGGAAAGCTCAGAGCAAAATCAATCGATTTTTACAGCGGACAGATAAGGCAGGCGTATAGCACTATCAATCTATATATGCTATTAGAAGTGTCCGCGGATCTGTCCAGGCCAAAAAGGACGCTTTAGACGCTACAAACTGGGCGTATTTTTTCTGGATCGCTAAGGTCCCATGCAGGAAAGATTTGCGCGGAATGCGAAACCAATTCGACAAATACTTTTCGCTAAAGGGAGAGATTCGCTTGTTCCCATAAGCATAATGAAAACTTTTTCTCATTTGCTACATTTTTATCTTTTACAAATGCCAAGACGGCCATCAGCGTCACTGATATAAATATATCGGTCAGTGTGAGAACTGTGGACAAGTGGACTCAACGCGCCGTACGGTAAACTGTGAAACTATACTGTGAAAAAAGCTATTAGGTGTTAATGATTAGACAATAGCTGGGCTTTATTCGATATGACTTCAGCTATAAATATAATTCAACTTTCACCTCCGTAGAGGTAAAATGAAATGTACTCAATAGCAAAAGAGGCGCGGGATGAGGCGCGTTTCAGTCCCTCACAATATCAACTTGTTTAGATACATCGGGCACGCAAAAAACTGTCAAATAAAAATAAACTATATCATAGCAACCGATCTTTTTCTATTCGATATTCCGCCCTCTCTGTCATGGTTTGAAGCGCACTCTGATAAATGAGCGAAGTTTTCACATCGTTGCGCGCCGAGACATTGACCAGGACGATTAAGACCGCTTTCACAGTATCGGAAACATATTATACATTTAGGTTGGTCAAATCCCTTGTGCGAAACAAGTTGAAGTATTGGAAATTGATTTTGTGATATGCCATGTGCCCGAACCGGTGGATCCCGGATAGTCGTCTACCTGCCTCCTTCAGGTAGGCCAGGATCTTTAGTCTTCGTCCGGAACCTACGCCGGTACGGGAAAATCGCTACCTGAACGCCGTACTGCTAATAGTGTCTACCTGTTTGATCGTCCTGTACACGTCTTTTGTTTCGCATACGAAAACGTCTTTGTTCTTTATATAGAAAGTGTAATAAGATCTGAAAAGGTTTATTGTACTTACAGTTTCAAAACATAATAAAATGAATCAATCTCCTACGAGAAATTTTTGCAACAGCAGATACGAACGCACCCATGAAGCGCGAGCAATTCGTTCGTTCGTTATATCTAAGACCTTTAGGTCGATCATGATGCAGAAACGAAAATCACTTACCTATGTATTTAAATGCGGGTTCAGCGTCTTTTCTAAGCTCATTGGTAGCTTCAATGAATGCTTTTACGTGGCTCGCCAAACTATTCGCAGTTTCTTGAAGGATGCCGAAATGATGGACTAGGGTCTCTGTGCGGTCTTTTTCGCGTTCAGCTACAGCAGCCAGCTGGACTTTTTCTTTATTTCGCAGCGTTAGCGTCTCAACCAAAAGCTTGAGGTGGGCCTGCCGTTCCCGAAGGATGTTCCGTTGATCAACTGTTAACGTTTAGAAAGCTGTACATTATCTGTTTTTAGTAATTCTTTTTCATACAATAGGTATGGTATACAGAAATGTTTAATATTACTGTTATTCTTGTTTCGATCAAAACATTAATTAAATATTTTGGCAAATTTCTCACAAAGATCGTATTGCTTGGAACAGATCTCTTCGATAAGCCGGTTCGTTTCACCGTCGCCATTCTGTATCACAGTTATCGCCTGTTCGCGTACTTCTTTGATCTTTTGAAGGAATTCTGCTTTCTTTTCTACGGCTTCTCGTTCCTGGCGCTCCTCGTTAGCATACCCTTTGGCTAGCTCAGATTTGAGCTCGGACTCGAGTTTTTCTTTCACAGATATGTCATCCTGAAGAATAAAGCACTCGATAATTCGCTGAGTTTGTTTTCATTCTACTTCCGTTTAATTTTGACGTTAGACGGTTTAACTTTGTGAATTATCGGATAGCTATATGGACGTATATATATATAGAAACGATGGCGTATGTCGAATACGTTGATGTTTGTGCCTGTCAATGAAGTGACGTTTGCCGAATAGAAGTCCCGCTGTACATTTTTGTTCCTCGAAATCGAGCAGGAACAAAGCGGAAGAAGCCTTGCGAAAATTAGGCTCATAGTTTATTTAAAAATTTATAGCAGCAGATTTATATGGGAAAAAAGTAAGTGTAGATTTGCAATGACCAATACGTGTTTTTTTTACATTAATGGCAATTCCACACTGATTACTTACAGTCGCGTAAAGCATTATAAGTGGTGCTAAATGTTCTAGTACTTTCAGCTGGTGGAAATGGTTCTGCTGTGCTCTCATTTGGCTTAACACGGTTTATTTTTTCAGAGGTAGCAACGTTCGTTGAGCCTTCGAATCGCTACATAGAAGTATACAATAGCCGGACAGGCAGCCAATTTAGCTTTTAACATAAAACGCTTAATCTCTTAGTTTAATAACAAATAACGTCACTACGACGATCGCAACTTGTGGAAATTAATTGCTTACATTAAAATACATATATGAATATACGGCATACAATAAGTGTTAGCTCATACTATTTTTTTTAAATTGCTGTTCGTATAAACCTTTCTACCCTAACAGAGTTCTGGTGCAATGTCCCATCTACCCTGTCAAAGTAACAGCCGAAGCCTAGTTATGGGAAAAGTCTTTTCATCAGCCCGCATCATCCAGCTTGGCAGTTATATCCTTCAGCAACTGCTTGAGTTCAGTGGTTGAAAAAAGCACTGCGTTCAACGAGATTAAAGTATTTATAGGCACATTATCTTAAACGTTTTATAGAAGCAAAAACTCAGCACCCATTACGGAACATCTATGGTAATAATAAACATAGCCTGATAGCCCCTATCCAAGCGAATAACTGTCAATTTTCTCATCTTTTAGCGCTGTTCGAAACGTGAACGTAGTTCCTCAAGTGTTTTTTCAAAAAAGTAACAACCAACTTTTACAATAGAGTGTTGTATCGATGTCGAGAACTATATTTCAAGGTGACGAAGGACAAAAGAGGAGCTTCTAGAGAAAACGTCTCTGCGCTGAACTTCGCACGCATATCGCCGACTTCGGTTAGTTTTTTCTATTTGTATGGTCTCTAGAGGATGTGTTTGACACTACGCGCCTTGTTGACGTCCAGATTTAATTTCTGATAAAATCATGCCAAGTAAAAACTAACTGATAAGCAACAACAAGTATGTCTTCCAAGCAATTGGCAATACGACAGGATGGCATGAAGATAGCTATCTGTACATATAAACATATACTTTTTGTCAATTCAACAACTAACGCTCGTTCACCGTCTAACCTTGAGTTGTTGAAGCCGCTGTCTCTTTGCGTTAGCAGTGGATTTTTCGCAGTCGAGTTGAGCGTTGAGATCTTCAAGTTCTATCTGCTTTGCTAATAGTTCCGTACTAAGCACAGTGTACGTTTCTTTTTCCTCACTGCTCCTCTGACGCACCAAAGCTAACTGTTCGTAAGTTAAACGTAACTTTTGAACAAGTTCCGCTAGCTGAGACGCCTTTTGCTCCGTCGCATTAACGACAGTTTCAAACCTGCCCAATACAGAATGGGTTTGCACACTCGGCCCACATAAAGCGATTTGTAGCATCTGTAAAAGGTAAACCTAGCCAATTTAAGGTGCTAATAGAAACATATATATATATGGCATGAACTTTTTCTTTTACGTGATACTATATATATATATATATATATATATATATTATCACGACAAGTGTGTTCCTAATAAATAAGACAGACAAAACTCATTGCACAATAATTATCTATTGTTTTACAGTCGGTTTTTACCTTCCAATATCGAATCCTTCTTCATTTTGGCAGTCGGCTCGTGTTAGTCTATGGAATGACATAGAGCATTTCGCAATATGAAATACACAAGAGTAAAGGGTGTGTTTGCTAAAATAGTACTTTGTTTCGGCCTTACCTGAAAGATGCTCTCCAGATACTGGTAAAGGGCTTCAACATCCGTATCTTTTCTGTTCAGGCAGGCTTGTAAATCGCCTACCTGAGTTCTCACTTGTTCCACGGTAGCAAGTGCCCCAGTAATTCTGGAAATTTATTAAGGATCTGCTATAAAGAAGAAAACGAACGCTAAACATAGAACATATCAATAAACGTGTGACGCCCGTAAATGGTCAACTGTGAGCCAAGCATAGATCGTTCGGTCCAAAACATCGACTCTACCTAGCTGATGAATATTCGTTTCTTCTGCTTTTACCTATAGCACAAAAAAGATTGCATTACTTTCTAATGAATAGATGGTATGGAAGAATTTGTTACATACATTGGCTCAGGGTGTTCAATTTATTACTATGTGTTTTGTTTACAGGAAATCCGACTGCTTTCTGAATCATCCGGATTTCCTGAGTAGAGGCTTTCATTCTGTATTGAGACGGCAAGTAGTATTTAGGGATTAAAATCATCCTGTTACGCTGTTACTATAGTTTACAGAGAGACTGGGTTCGAGGGATCCACTCACTGTGGGTACAAGTCCTGTTTCAACCGGCTTATCTCATCATCGATATTCTTCAGTAACTCCAAATGTTGTTCAAATTGACGAAGCTTACGAGCTCGAGCGTCACGCTTCGACACGAGGGGCATGCCCTGCGAAAAAAACGCACACGCTATTTAGAGTAGCATTAACGAGCAGTTTGCTTAAAGCGACACACAACTCCGCAAGTGATCATTGGACAAAGTAAAGCTGTCTGATTTCTTTTCGACAATGTCCAGTATGGACTCAGTCAGCGAAACTAAGGCAACCAAACTATTCGTGGCCTTTCCATAAGTAAGAATTTTTCGATTTTCAATGATTTTCCTATGCAGTTCTATTGACTTGCTGACCCTGTTTGAGGTACGTAGCCGGTACGACGCTTGCTCCAATGTGTAGCCGTTTTCCTTAAGTAGAGAGCTTTACATAAGAGTAACAAAAAGGTCACAGATGGCGCATAGGGGGGGGGGGGACTTCCTGTTATGTGTAGGCGGTATGTGTGAATACATATCTGAATAGTCTCCCGCACATAAACCAAGAACTTGAATGGTCCACAGAACCAATCGCACTTCGAAAAATCAGCAGTTGTACGAAAATTCCAGCCCACCAGAATATTTACTTGTAGGTAACATAAGCAGGATTTTTGTTGGACATCGCGATGTGCGTTACCTCGCTATAGTATGATCTTGTGAAGAAAACACTGTTTCCAGTTTGACAAACTGAAAATCGCCGGGTAGTTAGATTATGAAATCGTACATTTCGCTAAGTGAATACTGCTAAAGTGTCATAGCAATGCTAAAAAAAAAAAAAGGCTTACCGTTGGCGGATCCATTTTGGCTAGCCTGTACCATGGCTTTAGGCTGAATATGGCAAAAAAACAACGGATGTGATGGATACACTAAGTTTTAGTTGAAACATTAGCTGTTATAGCGGGCGCTTATTTTCAGTTTGTAGAAATTATTTCCTTGACTCTTTTCGATATGTCTCTATATATATATATATATATATATAAGTGCGGAAGCTGAGCTTACCAATAAAATAACCACAGCGTGATAAAACACACGAATCATTTTGGTAAAAATATTTTTGAAATTTGAATCTCTTGAATTCAAAATACTCCATAGGACGAACCATTCGCTTGTACTGCAATCTATCCAAACGCGGCCAGAGGGAACCGCGTATCGTAAAACTAATACGTGTTGAAACTGACATCTTCCTCACGACATCTGCATGGAGTACATGCATGTAGAAAGCATCGTGGTGAATTAGAATAGATTGATTATTGGCATAGTGGACCGAACACACATCTCCAAATGATCAGGTAACAGGCCATAGAGAATGATGAACATCAAAATTAAGTCTTTTGTTACAGTGATATTGCAATTGTATAACATAGCGTATTTGAGATAGTTTCTTGCAAAATATTTAATACGTCATAATTACTCGTGGTAGTAATAAAAATAATAAGAAAAGCTATGAATGTTTATAGTTCAATCAAACTATAGACATTCATAGCTTTTTATTTATTGATGTACAAGAAGTTCACTTTACACGTTTATACACTATTTCGATTTGTAGTCAATTCAATCACGTGAAAAGGGCCCGAGTCCTATTTGGTCACAATATATCTGGCCGTCGACTTTTTCTGAACCAGTTTCTAGGGAAGGCCTAAAACAATCCGAAAGTAGTTCTTTTGTCTACACTTGAGGGTAGAAGGTAAGGTAGAGCAACGATATTCTTTACTAGAAATACTACCATAAAACCATGTTAACAGCAGATAATTCTGCGATATAGCTATACAGAAATGAAGTGACATCTCTATTACCACTAAATTTTACTCGATGTCGCTACCGGTCCTATTCTATCTAAAATTATCTAGAGCCATTGGTACCGAAATCATCATAATAAAAATTACTGTTTTTGTTAACAGTATCATAATCGCACAGTGCCATATGAAACATTCAGCCTTGACGATTGCAAAAAAAACAGCATTTATTGACGAAATAGGATTGAGTTCGTTTATTAGAAGACGACATTTTCGATAGGACCGTGACCAGATAGAGCGATCTGACCAGGATGACACCGAACTAACTAATCTCTATCTCACTCCATATCGGTAAAGATAGCTTTTATGCAGTTATTGGCTTCCTCAAAAGCATCTTTTTCTCTGTCAGGTAGGCTTTCAAGAAAATCACCAGACTGCTGTTTGAGGCAATCTATAAAAACCTTCTTTTTCTTCTCTTTGTCTTGTCCTTCTTTCATCAGTTCAGTGCCGCACTTCATTGCTAATGGAACCATCCCCTTGAGAACTTGATCTAGTGTGTCTTCATTTGTTTTCATTACTAAGGAGTCTAAGCAAGGTCGAGCTAGATGCATGTCCTCCTACGAACAGGATTGGGAGAAAAATAACCACGTTAAAAACGTTCAAGGTTTTCCCTGCGTACAAGAACCGAACTTTTAATGAATTTAGGTAGGAAATTTGAAAATTCTATTCATATGTTTTATTCTACGAGTGGTTGAAGTGAAATACTTGAAGAGAGCTAGTATACGTGCTTGTTATTAAATAGGTACATCTTAAAACAATAAATGAAAGGCTCGTTTTAAAGAATCTGACCAATTTAGTGAAAGCTGTAAGTTGTAGTAGCAAAAAAACGAAGAACCACTATTACGTTGTTACCATGATCAATTTAAAGTTAGGTTAGCTAGCATACTGGCTTAGGTTCGACAGTTCACCTGTTTCGAAGGCTGACAGTTCTAAATACTAATTGATTAGCCCTTTGTATAATAGTTAGGTCTGTTACCTTCAACTTGGATGCCTTGTCTGAGGCCGCAAGTAGGTCGACAACGGTTTCAAACACTTGGACCAGCTGTTCTACGTTGGCCATGCATTGCTCGTATAGTACCAATGCGAATAGAGCCAACAAAACAAAGCGACCGAATTTTGCCATCTGCAAATCAACAGTAGAAATTGAAACGTGCCTATTATACGAGCTGGTTCATCTATTCATTGCTATATGTATTGTTATGGCAATCACCGCAGAAAAAAGTATATACATATACAAGATTTGTGCTTGTCCACCTCTTTAAGACACTTGTATTTACCAACGTAATGCAATAATGTATCAACCAATAGGTGAGACGTAAACACTGTTAGGTGATACGATGCACTTGGCCATCGTTTGAGAAACCATGGGGCATAAGTCAACGATCGAACCTTGAAAAATATCGGGGGAGCCATCGAGGCAGTAGCCTGTCCAAACTCGTATCGAACACAAACCGTCATTTACTCGAAGTTACACTTCGTAGAAGTTTTGGCCTCTGGAAATTTAAAAAAGCGATGGTCGTCCGGAGCGGCCAACTTTAAGCACCAACTTTTCATTATTATCTGCTGCCAGCAAACATAGTTGAGACTTGAATATCTCCTCGTTCACTACGAGGAAACATCTGTTTCCTCTTTTCTAGACGAACCCAATGTATTGAACGAATTGACAACCTGGTAGTTAAGGTGTATTTTGAGAGAAATATGACGAGTCCTTGATGACAGCTTACACAATGACGAACTCGCATACTTGAACAAGGTGCATTCTTATCATTCAGTTTTGCGGTAGATATGAGACAGTCTTTCTAGCAGAACGCTAAACTGAAACATTTGTGATTGGATGTACTCAAGTACGTTGCACATCTTGACCAGCTACAAGTGGAAGTTACAGTCATTTGCTCTTCTACAAGCGTAGATGAAGAAATATCCACGTGAGCCATTATTAGGAGAGCAGCTCACCTGCCGCAAACGCGATGGCACGAAAAAATTCAGCCAAAACTAAGGGACCTAATAAACATAGGCTGTTAACAAAGTTACATCGTTATAATACATACCGCTTATTTTTATATAGAGGGAATGCCGGAAAATAATTTGTTGTCTAACCTTTATAGCAGAAGCTTAAGGCTAGCAAATTGCGAAAGGCTGAGCAAACTGATGATTGACTGATAACGATAAAAGGTCTGTCAAGTTACCACAAACGTTGAATATTTGCCAACGTTACATTGTGATAAAAAATTGTTTATGTTAAACGAACAACTGTGTGTCGATTACCAACGTCTAAGTTTATACAATGTAATCGAAATATTTTATAGAATGCCGTTTTTTGTTGTCCGAAAGGTCGGCCATCTAATTTTTAGACAAATTCGTAAGTTGATTATCTTATCTACTAATATGTTCGACATTGGTGATGTGACGCTGTGGTGCGACACGTAATTCTTCACAGAATGGCCAGTTAAGTGGACGTACTGGATCTGCCTGCTACTTCAGGCTTCCAGCTAGTTAACGTGTCTACCGTTCGACTTTTCAGTGGGATTTTTGTCCGCTCTAGTGTCTATTGAATGACTTTCCTTATTTTCTATTATTTCCTATATATTATTCGTCCGTTTTATAGATCATTCCATCAATTCGTTCGTAACCACAGAATTTTCGAACCTGAGTTGCTTACAGGGCGCTATAATTTACCTAAATAAGAGAAGACGCCTAGGAGTACGCCTTATCCTATCATGACATCGTATCTAGATTACGACAGATGTTAAGGCTAAGCTTGTTTATAGTTATTCTGAACAAAGACGCAGGCGCTGAATCACTTGTCATAGCAGCATAAAACTTATGCAAATAATACAGGACCTTGTCGACGTGGCTATATACGTATAAAAGGCCGAATCAACTACCTGAAATCCTAACTAAATAACCGTATAATGACTTGATCCATCTTCTCAAATTCGAGTATGGAAATATACTCGAGGTCTCTTTTTGCGCCTGAAAGAGAACCACCAAACCTGCCAAAATAGGTCGTTTTAATTACGTGCCTTTATTTAAAGGCGTGTCACGTTCAGTAAACTTCAAAATCAGTTGTAAGATCAGTTTCTAGTATTAGATATTTTTTAATTTCTCATAAAATAGAAAAGCGTGCAATGAGAGACCTCTTGATGAAATTTAACATGTAGCCATGTTATATGGCGGACAAAGCAGACCAACTGTTTCAATATCGTTAGCACAACTCTAATGAACTCTGTTCATTGCAGTGGCTAGGGTAGCTAAATTTCGGCTGCGAAATGACAATCGATGGTTCATATTGTGCGGCTCGATCTCGGCCAAACGGTAACCCCATAGACCCGATGTTACTGAAAAGGAATGGGTGTATTAAGTAGAACAAGGACTGCTGTTTGCTGGTAATAATGACGTTGTCTAGTCAGGTGTTTTTAGGCATGTAGATGTAATTCTAGGCAATTAGATGTCCGTACCGATCGATCTCGCAAGTAATAAACCAAATAATAGCGCTTCGTTGTTAATTGCAAGAGCTTTATTTGAATAGACAGAAAGAGACAAATAGAAACCATTAACTTTGTCCCTCTTTCGAAACGCTTGAAGGAATAACGTGCAGTTTTAATTCGGTATTACTTCGTGTCTTTGTCTGAATGTACCGAATTAGGATATGGTTGAAAAGAGCTAATTAGAACTTCTGAATCTGAATTTACTGGTTAGGAGTAGCTCAAAACAGCTTAACATTAAACGGATTTTCTGATGATACGGTTGCTACTTTGTTAACATATTTACAATCCAGCATATATTCTCGTCTCTGATAACTAAATTCTATTCAGCTTTTTCCTTAATCTACTTAACTTTATTGCCACGGCATGTCTTGCAGTTTACTAGTGTTTTCAATATCAATTTATCTATCGTTCCTTTTCAGCGTATCTGTCTTATCGATTGTTCCGCTTATCGTCGTTTCCGCGCGCTCGCCAAATCTCACTCAACGATGGCCTGTTTAGCGCTGGAATCGAATAAGAGTAGCCATGCGCGTATTTAAATGTCGCTCCTCCATTGGCTGCTCCGTTATGGCCCTCTCCCTTTATTCAAGATGGCTGCGCCCGTAGCCCAAACGTTGACTGGCAACGCGAAACCGTCTCTCATCAATGGAAACGTAACAGGCGGGCTTTCTGTCCGGCTCGCTTTTGCCAGCATCGTCGTATCGCTAACGCTATTTGGTTTGTCGGCAGCCAGCTACAGCAACCTCTCTGGCCGATGCCTATCATCGAATCTATCTCGACAATCAAATGAATGTGAGCGTGATACCATATGTGAAGAGATGTGATTAGAACAGGCGCAAGTGTCCCCGCTTGTGGCCGCCCACCCATAGCTAACCTAACAGAAGTGGCTGGCGTGACGAAACACGGCCTCAGTTATACTTTTTGCTGTGGGTGTTTAGGTAAAGTCAGGAACAAAGAAACAGTCGCATTACCAATACCTCTACGATTACCACTAATCGGATATCGCATCTTTGGTAGGTAGTCCTGCCTGCCGTCGCTAACAGCTGTTGGGTAGGGCTGTAGCTATCCAGTGAAAACGGTGGAAATTCTGCCAAATATTCTCCCCTAGAATGAGTGCCCATTCAAATAAGAGCGAGCTCTTCTTGTAGCGAAGCCGTGTGGGCGGGGAGCTCTCGTACAAAGCAGTCAATTCGCCGGATAGTATGTAGCAGGATCGGACTTCCCATTTGCTCGTTTCGGTCGGGTTGGTGAACAAAGATGAATGGAGGTGGGTGCTTTGGTGCGCAGTTAGGAGCTGTCGCTAGAAAATGCGATGGTTTTCTTCAAAGCTGTTTACTACTCCGTAGAGAAACGGAGTTTGTTGGTCAAATGATTTTCTGCTGCATCGCTTCGAAATAAACGATATCAACCGGTAGTGACCGAAAGCGCTGATGATGACGCAGCTTGTGTTTAATTAATTGAATGATGATGGTCTGTGGAAGTACACGCGTTCACGTGGATTAGGTGTATGGACTTTCTGAAAGTGATACGATCTCAGCAGTGAGAACTGTATTCAGCGTTACGCGAATTATAGCCGTATATTGGTGAAGCGCTTGACCGATTCGTTTTCTATGTACCTGTTGCTATCTCTACTGCCGGGCGCACATAAAATAGGATAGGTGTTTCTCAACATCAAAAAAATATCAACGACCTGTAATTGTGCAATACAATTACAGGTATTTTACCAGAAGTAGTCGTCTAGCCCATACTGGCGCGCGCTGTATGACAACAGCAGAATGCAAGCTAGTATTTTTCTAGGGCTCCCCACCTGACGTGACACGCTAGAAGACAAAAAATGTCCAAAACAAGCTTAGGCTGAGACCTGGCGCATTGTTCTTCTAAGGCTTGTCTGATTCAAGCAAAGCATTTGTCTATCAGTTTAGCGGTTAAATATTTGTTATTATTACAGGATTACGTGTCGAACAGGAAGCTCCGCACGTGTCGAAGGAACTATTGAATCGCTTGAAGTAGAAACCATAGGTAACATTTGCAACCATTCACAGGAACGCATGTTCCTATGGCATGAATAGGAATTCAAAAGAAAATGGACATAGACTACGAAATAGTGATCGTCATCCATACGTGCGTTCAGTCATGTTTTGCCATCTTCACTGCACACTTTACGGACGTCTCTGCACTTACAGTATGCACGGACCGTGTCGTATATACCCTCAGTTATACGATTTATGCTAATAAAATCTCAATGTCAGAAGTACATCCGAAGCTAACAGTAACAAATATACCTCTAGATTAGAAATAAAGCAAACGAGCTCTAGGTCATGTAACAGAAGAATACACCAATCCGAGCTTATGAAGTAAATCGACTCGGGTTTTGGTCTAGTCTCTTTTTATGTGGGTCCCTGTGTCCGCGGCTTACAGAGAAGCCCGCACATAATCGTGGGCCGGGACTACGGCCAGCTGCGTTTCAGTTCTGCGCCTAAGCTATCGCTATTACTTCCTAAAGTGTGCAATTTACATTGACGCAGTCAAGTTAAATATCATTGTATTTTCTCCGGGCTTGAAACAGTACTAGCCGTAGTAAACGAATCAGTAGTATCGTGTTGTGAGGCGTTGCGTTGAGAGTGCTGCACAACGAAAACGATTTTCAGCAATCCATCACTTCATACGCAATCTGATGCTAAGCTATATTTGACTTGGATCGTAAGCTAGAAGCTGATGACCACTGGCTTATCAAACGATAGCAGCCTTTTATATATCTGCCCAAAGGTGTAATACATACACAAACTACAAGGCCAATTTTCCACGCGTCCCTAGAGAAGCCTTCTACAAATTGGCAGTAAATGGTGAAGTTGAATTTTTCGCCACTGAACATTGAAAGAATTATTTGCTTATGTTTCGCAGCGCGTTTAGTTACCATTAGATAATCGGACATTAGCCTCGAAAAGTAGAAAACGTGATTAAGAACGTCTAATAGATCGGACGGTTCTTCTGGTAGTTGTAACCTGCGTAAGTAATTTTCTAATAATGTTACATCGAAATTACGTTAACGCTCTTAGCGTACATTTATTAGCTGGTTGCGTGTACTAGATCTATCCAACGGCCATTTACGCCGATGGACTAGAACCGATTTCAGCTCAGAACAAAAAACCAGAAATTCCACAGATATGCGTAGAAATGCAATGCTGAAGGATAAAATAAGTGATAAGATAAATCAATTTAGTAGAAAAGCCATAGCCGTCATTAATGAAGTTAACGGTGACCTTATAACACACGGTTGTGCGGCGCAATAAAAATGCGCCGATAACGCGTTAGGCCTACTAATGCCGTGGCAAATTCAACGGGACAGTTTCGTACTTATTAAAATATACGTAGGCGTGTTTACGCGTTCTTAATCGAATACTTCCTTCCCTTGATTGACGACTAATAACACTGGTCCCGCTCTGGAAAAAGACGTTATGTCGTGATAATGTAAGTATGTTTTAACAATGGGTGTTCTGCTGCTTGCTCTTGAGGCTGGAGCTATTCCTGAGAACGGGGCAACCGGCAGCAGCAGCAGCAGTCTTAACAATGGAAGATCACCTGAGAATCTCTTAGAAGAACACTAACTAGAAGCTGGGAGTTTATAGGTTACATTTGCCCCAAGTAGGTTTGGTTGGCTAATGTAAGTTTTTGGTTATCGCAATCGTGTAAATTCAGACATTAGCAGATTGATAAGATTTGGTAACGCTCTTTGCATCAGTGCATCAACAAAGTATTATTAAAGTAAGGGTAGTCCCGCGAAAGCACACCATTGGACCCTGAGTAGATGTGAATCACATCAGGATTTCATCTCTCTATTAACTCATATAAAAACACTCAGTGCGCAGCTACTATCCTGAAAGCTTCAATGAATCGACGATCTGTTCAAGTGGCCAACAACGGTAGATATAATTACCTAATAAAGGGCTAGGCGCTACCTTTAAGGCGAAGCTATCTGTGGAGTACAAGCGGTCCGTTTGTCGTAACGTTGTTTAATGATGCACTCATTAACTTCGCAACGGAGTGCGGATGATGCAACTCGAGATTGGTGTTACCAGGCTTTTTTTAATAAAAGAAAGTAATAGAACAAGTATTAGGTTTTATGGCATTTAGATATCGCCAAAACTCTTCGTGGCCGCAGGTAATTTGCAAGTCATTTGAAAGACGCTACCTTGAAGGCATATCATGGCCAAGTCAAAATACTCCAGGCTTGTGTTTTATTGTATCGCATTTAATTAGATACGAAATTCATAAACGGATACGCTTTCGCCACCGTAGATATATTGAATTCAGTAGCGCGATACTCCAAATACGACAAACGGTATATATTCGTGACGTGTGGCAGATATCTCTATCGCCCGATTCCGGATCGTCTTGTTAATAGCGGCGCTTTTGCGGACTGACTTATGGCTACTTGTTCGTGGTACACGGTTAATATACTAGAGGCTGAAGGGTCACCATTGACGACAGGCCCAAATCCACGTTGTGGCTTTTCTATAACTACCTTCGATAAGCACAGCTGATTGTCAGTGTAACTGGCAAACTTCTTGCATATTGGTAGGCATGGCAGTTGGGGTTCGACGGAGGCCAAAACTGAAATAAGCAGGACGAAATTTTAATTGTCTACAAATTTTTGCACGTAAGTAAATCGACTTTAAAGGTCCGTTCGTACTGTAGGCCTATAGAGAGGCCCCGAACTCAGATATTAAAGCAGACTATTTACAAAGAATAAGCGAAACGTCGAAATTTCCTGTGACCGATTGCAGTGGTACTGCGAGAGTTTCTAAACAGAGGTCATTTGAACAAAGCTTGTAGTTGCGTTCGCAGCTACGTCTGTGAGAGAGCAGGCACACCTGGCACACCATCTGTGGAATCTTACTACGACATTTTAGAAAATGCAACTTTCGGCACACTTGTCAATATATGTAGTAATTTATTTACCAGTAGTACCACTCTATTTTCAACGAGTTTGCAATACTTTTGGTCATGCTCGATATGTCTCTTACTTGTTGTCCTGCTTTTTCGTTTATATTAGTCTTTGTTAAGAGTCAACCTATCAAGTCTTCATCTGTTTGCCTTTCCGCAGATGATCGACGTCTGGATAGCCTTACACAGCATATGGATGGTAGACCCGAGGTGAGGACGGCTTCCACTAAAGAACCACCATAACCCTGCTTCCTTGTTCCGCCCTCAGTTCTCAATGGCTCCGGGAACCCTGGAGCATACCGTCTCCATCGGAGGCATGACGTGTAAGTCATGCGTGAATAATATTCAATTTACCATCGGGGAACGGGCAGAAGTCCACTCGATCAAGGTAATTTCCCACAGTAGCTTCTAGTTAAACAACGATAGTGATTGCCTGGCATAATCTATATACATACGGTTTTTTCAATCTGCTTGTAATAAACGTGGCCTAGACTGACGGCAACGAATTGTAGTTTGTCAAAAAATCAACCTTCCTTTCTACCAGCTAGCCAGGGCGTTTTTGTTCCTACTGATCTCGTGTAATGCCATAAGACTGCTAATGAAAATGTGCTACATTAGTTTTAGATTTATGATTGACTACAGCGCCTCTTAAGGCTCATTGCTTCGACTTAATATCTTTAATGTTTGTCCAAATTGCAGGTGTTTCTGGAAGCGGGTCAAGGTGTAGTCGTGACTTCAGCGAACACAGCCCCTCAAACTCTCGTCGATGCCATTGACGACATGGGCTTCGAGGCAACTTATCTTTTCAGTACTGCCGTTATTCGCGTCGACGGAATGACCTGCCAGTCTTGCGTCAATAACATACAGAATACACTGAATGCCGTGGAGGGCATCCGATCAATTCGCGTTACCTTGCAGGAGTCCAAAGGCATTGTCGAGTTTGATGTCAGGCTAATACCGATTGAAGGAATTGTTGAACGCGTTCAGAATCTAGGATTCCTACCTCGGTTTCCCTACGTTGGCAATTCGACAATGACGGAGCTTGATGTCGATACGGATTTTGACAAATTAGCGAAGAGGCATTACAGTTTCGCCGAATGTGGCGCTGGAGATGGCAGCGCTAGTACATTGGACGCTGGCGGCTGGGCAGATACTGCAAGTGATTCGAATACGATGCTAGAGGTCGACAAGATTCTAAACACAATCCCACCCCAACTGCTTAATATCGAAAAATCTAATGACTGCACCGTGATTGATCTTAGTGAGAATTCAGATCTGAGCAATACAATGAGTAAATGCACCTTACGGGTCACTGGAATGACTTGCGCAAGCTGTGTGGCAGCCATCGAGAAAGGTCTAAGCAAGCGTCCAGGTGTCAAAAGCGTCCTCGTGGCTTTGTTGGCCCAGAAGGCGGAGGTGAAGTTTGAAAAGGCTTTGATAACACCGCATGAGATCATCTCCGCCCTCGCTGACCTCGGCTTTGGCGCCGAAGAGCTCAACTCGAGCGCCGAAGCTTACGGCGAGTGTCAGCTAAGGATTGATGGTATGGCGACCTTGGCAGACTCTAACCACATCGAGGCGCACCTTTCACGACTGAAGGGTGTGCTTTCAGTGAAGGTGGAATTTGCCCAGAAGAGGGCAACCTTCAAAATCGATGCCGAGCTCACCGGTATTCGCACGCTGTACAACCACATTAGCAAATTAGGCTATTTCCCTTCACCAATCGATTTCCAGTCGGACTACTTACTCAAAACTAGCGAAGTAAACCATTGGCGGAGCTCTTGCTTATTGTCGCTTGTCTTCTTTGTTCCTTCAATGACGATTATGATGTTATTTATGTCGCACAAAAACTGGGAAATGGTATGGTTTCCTGGCGTGTCCAACAAGAACTTTCTACTATTTGCATTAGCCACGCCCGCACAATTCATCGGTGGCCGTTATTTCTATGTGCAGGCGTATAAGGCACTTAAACATGGTATGGCGAACATGGACGTGCTTGTTATGCTGGCTACAAACACGGCCTATTTCTACAGCATCGGCGTATGTTTAATATTCATGGTTACAGGAACCCACCGAAGTCCAAAAACGTTCTTCGAAACTCCACCGATGCTAATGCTATTTATTTCGTTTGGGCGGTGGCTGGAACAAAAAGCGAAGGTAGGCCTAATTAGATATAGAAATCGGATACTGTTGTAATATTAGAGGGTGATAAATAATTCGATCAGATTAATTGCGATAGCTGATGGCTTTCGTTTCGCCAACGTGGGGCATCGTTTTACACAGTTAAATGGATGTCTATTTAAATCATTGATACTGTTACATAGGGCAAGACATCGGAAGCGCTTTCGAAGTTGATCTCGATGCAGTCCTCGGAAGCGGTACTTGCCGAAGTAGACCCAGACTTCACGATTCGAGAGGAACGCTCGGTTCATGTTGGACTTCTCGAACGAGGAGACATTATCAAGGTGTACCCAGGTGAAAAGATTCCCGTCGACGGGAAGGTTCTGCACGGCAGTTCAATGGTAGATGAGTCTCTAATAACAGGTACGCCACAATGGCCTATCTGATTTTTTTGCCATATAGTTTTCCACTACGTAATTTGCCATATATGCGTATGTCATTATTTATACGATACCTATTTAAGTTTTATCTAGACTACTTAGAACTTTGACACACACTTTGATGATATGTCAAATACATTATTCTTACAGGAGAACATCTGCCTGTTCTGAAAAAATCTGATTCATTAGCCATTGCCGGTTCTGTTAATGGGCGTGGTACTCTTCTTTTGAAGGCAACACACGTTGGACACGAAACGACATTGAGACAGGTATATGCATATTTATATTACCTATAACCCTTGGTTTGTTGTTTGCCGCAAGGTGTGTTTCTCGATTGCCGTTTAAAAGCTGAACTATACAAGTCAATAAGCTTAGATCAAAGTTTCTTTATTTAATATAACTGTGATTATTTCTTCAATGCTAAATCTTTCAAGTTCTAACACACCAGTACACTCAAGACAGTAGCAGTTCTCTGCTCATTTACGCTCTCGTAAATATCATCGCAGATGTAAAATACCGTTAGTAACGATTTGTCAACGCCGACTTTCTGTGAGCTTTTGTTCTATCTTACCTTACTGTACCTTGATTCTAAAGATTGTATCTGCACATGATAGGTGATTTTTTTTAACGATACTTTATGCGAAGTTTGACAAACATAGCTGTATGTCTCATGTCGTCTGCGTCTCATAACAGATTGTCCGGCTAGTGGAGGACGCCCAAACGTCAAAGGCCCCGATCCAGCAACTGGCCGACCAGTTGGCAGGTTATTTCGTACCTGGCGTGTGTGTCATCTCGGCGGTTACTCTGGTTGTCTGGACTGTGCTTGGCATGAGTGATCCCGGTTATGTTCGGGCACTCTATATGCGCATGGTAGACGGTTTATCTGAATATTTCTGTTTTAGATATTGAATAGTAAAACTAGGCTGATATTGCAAACATGTCTACCCATGGATTTCCCGTCCGTGAATATTTACCATTCTATAGATTGATAACATTGTAAGCCATTTTCCTATGTAGTAGATCTCTGTAGTTATTTCTCCTCGTTACTGCTAGATGAAAAATGACTAGGTAAGCTTTTCAAAAAGTTGATTTTTAAACAGACCCGAAATACTTATCAGCAATGGAGCATCATCTGTTATTAGTGGTGTCATTTATATACAGACGTATCGCTGTAACTGAGTGCTAGCTATAGCTCGATCCGTCCTTGACTTGGTTTCATGCATTCGTGGACGATTTTTGCCAACTGCTGTCATCTAGGATATTTCCTCAGACACAGAAGTCGTTGTGCTCTTTGCGTTCCAATGCGCAATTACGGTCCTAGCTATTGCGTGTCCCTGCTCGTTGGGCCTGGCCACACCGACCGCCGTGATGGTCGGTACTGGAGTAGGCGCTCGGAATGGCATTCTCATTAAGGGCGGACAACCTCTGGAGCTTCTACATAAGGTTTGTTGTCGTAAGCAAAAGAAAATGAATTCCTTTTACATTATTACCATACACTGCCACACGCATGTTATGGCTGTAGCATAAATCTTTTCCTGATATTAATTTGTCGCGGGAAGACTATTTAGATTTTGAATAAATCAGACGAAGGTGCATAGCCAACTGCCACTGCATTTGTAGATTCGCTGTATCGTGTTCGATAAGACGGGCACTTTAACGGAGGGACGTCCATCTGTGACACGCCTGGTTGTGTTCAGCTCGAAAGAGCGAAAACGTGCTATTCAAGAAACGCTCTGTCTCGTGGGGGGAGCAGAGACTGCCAGCGAGCACCCGATAGCCGGTGCGATTACCGAATTTGCTAAGAGGTAAGCCAGTCAATGAAAGGGCTCAGGTTTTTGCGTCTCTGGTAAATATGGCGAAATGTTTTTTGATTTAAGGTTATTGCTGCAGTCGCACGTTGCAACGGTAAGTTGTCGTTTTGATCACATTGTTAATATCATATTGACTATCCCGAAGTGTAAGTCTCACTAACTAAACTTACTTTTTATTGCTCCAGTTACCTGAAGGTGCAATCGTTCCCAACCGTGAGTGATTTTGAAGCCTTTCCCGGTCAAGGGATCCGTTGTCAGGTAAAAGAAGTGTCAGGCTTCGCGAAGCTATGCGGTGAAGATGCTGAGCTGGATAATATTATCGAAGTTTTACCTGTATCGAGACGCCAGGAGAACGACTCTGCTTTGGTAGACATCGGCAGCTCAGACGCCGCCCCAGGTGTGTACCCCTTCAGGGGTGTTACTCGTTTAGGTCTTTTTGTAAACGCTACTCCAGCCTCAGCAACTGTTCTTAGGCCTATCGAAAAACATTGTTCGAATTAACCTTTTAATAAACACCTATCAATATCGTTCCTCTCTATTTCGACTTTTGCATATAGTGTGTGCGAAATACAAATGAACTCTTTCTATATTTCAAAAGGCCTAAAAATCAATAATTAAATATGATAATAGTATGGACATATAGAATAATATAGGACGCGCGAAATGATTAACTCTTGCAAAAATAAAGGCAATAAACATACCTCTTACATTATGCATCACTCAAAATTACGACATTTTAGGTGATCCAGCTTCAACGGAAACTATGTATCACACGATCGTGCTCGGTACTCGGGCATTCTTGGTTGCTGAAGGTGCTCAGATCACAAAGGACATCGACCGTGAGGTCGAACGGGCTCAGCTGTCAGGAGACACGATTGTTCTGGTTGCCAAAGGTGGCGAAGTTGTATGCCTAGTAGCTGTGGCTGATAAGGTAGGCACTTACGATTGGGAATCGTTATTCCTGGATTTGTATGGGAAATAATTATGTTATGATTGATATAAACATATAGGAATCCTTTAGTGCGACTATAAGTACTTTAAAGTAAGTTAGAATATAGGCATTGAAGAAAATTATGACTGTAGCATTGTTTACTAATTATGCTCGATGCTGTTTGACTTCAGATAAAACCAGAATCGAAATCTGTAGTTTCGTGCCTGAAAAGAATGGGCATCCATGTCGCTATGCTTACTGGCGATAACCGAAATTCGGCGCTGGCCGTAGCACAGCGCATTGGCGTCGACACCGTATTTAGTGAAGTGCTCCCTTCACAGAAAGTTAGTTTTAAAAAAATGCGATATGTCTAATTTACCTGCGGTCATGTGGCAAAGTAATACAGAGATCTACTTCAAGGCAGGAAGGACCTGAATGCTGAATGCTGTGAAGAATACTTTTTTAAGCTTAACATAACATAATTAACATTTCATCCTATGTCGACTATTGTAATGATAGTAATATTAATAATCATAATTGTGACTATTATTGTTATACAGACACGCTTGATTATTATTGAGCAGATTTAATAACGACTCCTTATCCTCTTAATTCTTTCAGGTTGCAAAAGTGAAAAGTTTACGGGAACAGTTCGGTCTCGTAGCTATGGTAGGCGATGGAATCAATGATAGCCCGGCCCTTGCCCATGCCGATGTCGGTGTGGCCCTCGGAGCCGGTACCGATGTCGCCGTTGAAGCTGCACATGTTGTTCTAATCCAGGTTCTAATGAAAATCACAAATAGATTTGCTGCGTTTTCTTAATTACGTATATTCCTGGTCCACGCGATTACTTACGTAGGACCAGTTAAATCCATGGATTGCGCAAGTTGACCAAGCGCAGAGTTCGCAAGAACACACATATTAACCCACCACAAGTCGTACAATAGTAGAGCAAATAAACGGAATCCCTTCGCGTTCATTAACCTCGCTTTCGTTCACATGAATTTCTAATATTTTTTATCGATTGAATAGGACAATTTATTGGACGTATTAACGGCTTTGGACTTATCTCGAACAACGGTACGACGAATCAAGCTCAATTTTGTGTTTGCCTGCCTCTACAATATGCTCGGCGTTCCAATGGCCGCAGGGCTCTTCATTCCATTCGGAATTGTTCTGAAACCCTGGATGGGGTCATTTGCCATGAGCGTCTCATCAGTTACTGTGGTTGGGTCTTCGCTCTTCCTAAAGCGGTAACATGGTTTTTGTCATTTCCTCAGTATGAAAAATTGTGAGAAAATATTAGCATGTTTATGCAGTAAAACTTCACTATACTAGCATAAAATTACTTCATACGAACTTAACTAGTACATTATTTTTTGACAGCTGAATATAGATACAATATGCCACGAGACCTGTAATACATCATAAAACATATACGTAGGACGTAAACTCAGATTCATTTTGTAAACAAGCCTATCTATTAAGATAACTTGCCATTGAAAATAACTTAGTTGAGTAATGTGCGCCAAGCATATGGTATTAATATAAATGGTTCTGAGTGATGTCTATTTTGTCACTATATTCCGAAGGTGCATGTGTGTCACTGTTTTCATTGTGTCCTTTTCGACATGATTCGGCCCCTTAGGTATCGTAAACCAAGTCACCCTGAGCTCGAATCGGCGCCATTTACGGCCGACTTCCGCAACTCGAAAAAGAGATTGCTACCTCGCCTAAACCTGTTTCCAGCCTTCTATGGATATGGAGGAAAGCCTACGTTGACAAAAATTCATTACAGCCCCGTGCCGCAAATCAATAACTAAATATTAGGCGTGCCAACACACAGCAAAGATCAACTTGTGACGCGAAGGGCTAAAACTGCTTTAGGAGAAAATGGTTGTTCTCCGTGGCGCCAACGACAAGCTAAATACCGTTCCTAATGAGCTCCAAAGGGCCGAACAATGACTATTTACTGAACCGGAAAGGAAACTAGCATTATCCTTGCGACGACTGAGAAGTCCTAAACCTGAACTTTGAAAATTATCCTGTGTACAGCATAAATATGTTCTTTAAGATCTTTCAAAGCTCTTGTTATACGCGATTACATTTGATATTAGGTAACTGGGTAACATCAACTGAGCAGATCAAGTCACCACTGAACTGGATGAGGGTCAGTTCCGTTGCTTATTTTACTTTTCAAAGGAAAACGTCAATAAAGCTTAGTCTTTACCGTGGTCATATTTACAGGTTCAAAACACTAAGTAACGCTGGCCAATAAAATTGGGAACCTGAGGGTACGGTTAGATTTTGGTAAAAAAAAGAAGTTACTGCATTACAAGTTTAAACTGTGGATTTACACGTCACTATATCGAGCTAGTTTTGTTCGAGTTGTCGACTGGATACAAAAGGCTTTCTAATCTAATTGCGGAGAAGCCTAAAATTCGTTTCGAGAGACAAATATCTCTTTTCTTCACGAATGGATTAGGAACGCAACTACTAACCGAAAAACATTCGTTTGCTTACAAGATCGTCGGATAGGCATCTATGAGGGGTAGCAGGTCGGTTGTCGAATAGCGATATGTATTTAGTCCGTGTTCCGGTCGAGGAAGAACCAACAGACAGTGAAAATGACCCATACTTCAGCTGCTGTGAGGGATAACCAGAGCACAGACAAACACTATTGTGTGATTGATTCGATTGGAAAAACAATGCATATAATGATCATCGCGAAACAAGCATTTTCAAAAATACGTATGACGCCTGACGAAGTTTCTTACCCTCTCTCTCTCTTTTTTTTGTCGGAAAAGGGAAGGGAGCTGTGCCAATAACAACTAAACATCGTAAATATAGCTATTAATTGTTGTATATATTATGTAGTACATATGTAGCAAACAAGACAGGCAAGAGTCATTTTTTTTTGTATATCTTGTATAATGGAATTTGTCGGCAGTAATCTTTAGAAGGTATTGCTGGCTGTCTATGAAAACAGACTTCTTCTTTTTGTCTCGGTTCGCAAAAACGAGTGCAGTCTGTATCTAGATTGCAGTCTAGTTAGCACTGAATGTACTGATCCTGGACTTCAGGGAAGTTTTGAATATGTATATGTATCGGTTTTTTACTCTGACGGCAGGCACATAATCTCCCGGCGGTCGAAGTTGAGCAAACTATAACACTGCTTAATTAAGATGAAGGTTATTTTGCTAGCAGGTCTATGTTTGAATACACTACGGTCGCTTAAACTACGTAACCGGCATTAATTGGATTTGGTTTCACAAAGTGTATAGCTATAAACATTTACAACCCGTTACCAATTGATCTCTTGCAACAGGGCTAGACCGGAACTCACTCCGTTTATTGTTCTGAAGCCCAAAAAGGACGAGTCGTATCTTTGTCGTAACGCTGTCAAGCGAAACCGTTTTGGCAAGGCCACCTAACAAATACTTCCCCCTTTCTAAATAATAGCATAGTAATCCTAATAAAGGCAATGGTGATTTTGTAGTACCCAATATCATTTCAATAAACAGGGATATTCTAATGAGCACTTAATTATGGAGTATCAAGGAAATGTTAAGCAATTGAACGAACGTGACCCGCTTATAGAAATAAGCTAAATGTTATGGTCCAAAGAAGGTAAAGTCTATCTAGAAATAGATAGAATTCGAAAGATATCGAAGAGCTGCGACAAACCACTCACAGTTCATTGTTCTTAATTTTATTATTTATTCGTTATATAAGCAAACGGTGACTATAACTATAATGCAATAACGGTGGCATTGTTCTATCCGTGACACACGCATCGTGTCTGATATTTCGCAAGTTTTTTTGCTATTAATTGGTGTAGCCATGTATTGACTATTCAAGTATCATAAGATTTGGTCGTTGGCTTACTTTTTAATTTGACTCTGATAAAAATGAGTTTTTTGAAAAGAATATAAATTGGCGCGTACCCAAAATGTAGACCTAAACAATCAGAGCTACGACGGAACAGCAGCTTAATTGTAAGCAATTTTAGCGATTCTAACTAAATACTGATTTGCAACTATTATACATCATCACACATGTGATAATAACGGTAGCGGACTAATCAGGTTAACGACGCCTTGTAAAATATATCCATTCATAGACTTTTCACGGGTTCGAACGTGTTCTCCTCTGTAATGTGTCAAACGTGTTTGTGATGTCCGATAAGAAGTCTCTCGTTCAGATAATATACTGGTTCATTGTTAACTGTGAAACGACCTATGCTTTTTCTTTTATTAGTTAATAAACATATATATGCTACCTATTTATTTTTATATCAACAATAGTATACATTTAAATGCTATGCTATTTTCGTCGGAGCTTCGCTATGAAAAAGCCTATTGTGTCCCGGTCGAAATCTTCCCCGTCATGTCGTCCTTCGAAACTTTGCAATAGGCGACAATCTGCTTCAGACAGACCATCGACACTTCTTCCAAACCCTCCCAGATGCGGCTGCTGTTGAGCGAGTTCAAGAGGCAGATTTGTTAGGGCCCACGCTATCACATCTTCGTTTTCAGCGCAGTTGATGCTGCACGTTGAGTAAACGATTACGCCATCACTTTTAACGAGCTCACATGCCCTTGTTAGCAGTGCACGTTGTACGTTTGGATAGCTGAGCACCTCGTTTAGGCTCTGACGGTACTGAAGGCGAGGTCGTTGTCCGAGAGCACTGCACGGAGCATCGAGCATGATGCGGTCAAACTTTAAAGGCAACTGTTGAAGGTTAGCGTTCGTGTTGAAGGGCATAGTCGCGTCATGGACGAAACACTGCACAACGTTAAGATTCCAGAGCGCGCAATTCTCGATAGTTTTTTTCAGTCTAGCGCTGGCTTTATCCAGTGCAACGACGGTCCCTTGGTTCCGCATTAAGGTGGCGATATGGGCTGTTTTGCCGCCCGGTGCGGAACACATGTCAAGAACCGTTTCTCCTGGCTGTGGGTCAAGCACTCGCGAACATACGATTGACGGAATATTTTGCAAAAACAGTATATCTCTGAGAACGTTATTTAATGGTGGACAGTTGTACGCCGGTTGTGTAACGTCAATAGCAGTACCATGAATAACTCCATTCTTGAAAATATCGTCACGGGAAACGCGCGCCATTCCGTTGCCGATAAAGACCTTTTCGCCCTGATAATGTCGTTTATCTCCTTTACAGCATTTGTTATCGACATCCACATAAACGGCAACCATATCCCCCTTTTGTAAATTACCAGGGGCGCCCATAACGCCAGGTACGAAGACGTTTGCCCCTCGAAGTACCGCCTCCCCACATTCTAGGGCGACGATCACCTGTCGTCCGCAGGGCTCCAACTGAGTTCGATTTTGGGACGACACCACCACCAACGTATCGTCAAGTTGAGGATGCTTCGTTACTGTGTACGCCATATGTTCTCTGCGCGAACACTTGTCGATATGTTCCTGTAAACGACCTTTCGCCTCACTTACCGATGTTGCAAGGGTGTTTACACGTAACGTTGTATACTGAGGTGGTGTACATAGCCAGTGTTTGAGAAGGCTGAATTCTTCGGAATCGCGTTGACGCTCGAGAAAAGAGTTGAGTTCGACCTGTTTACGAAAGGGATCACAACGCTTAAGGATGTCGTGCATCTTCATTGCTGGTAGAGATCGAATGTCGCCAACTGACCTGACAAAACGTAGCCCGGTTGAAAATCTCATTGGGGTTTGGCTTTCATGCAAATAACTTCTAAGAGTTTCTGTAAAAATTTGAATGCGTTCAAAGTTAAAAAATGCATAATGAATGTGCAAGTCCAACCACAAAGCACCAAGAGACAACACAACATTATGTATCGAATAACGTTGGCTACCGCAGATGCAGAACATCAGCTGTTAATGTTATTGTTTTGGTTTCAAATATTTGGCGGGAAGATACGATACCAGACAGCTTGTGCCAGCAGCATTTCCCCAACGAGAAAATGTCGTCGTAGTTTCTTTATGTAGATTGGTATAAAAGAAAACAAACAATAGATTTGTCACCTCTAAACGAAGATGTTTAGCCTGTATACGTACACTGAGGAACTAGAAAGCAAGGAAGTGCATAGACACGTGTGCACGGCCATATTGGTTTATTACTGATTATGTTTCACAGATATAATAGAAACTTAAAATGAATTACTAGTGCGAAAGGCCGCGCTGTCCTAATATCGAGCATAATGACAAAACTATGAAAACGGGCCTCACGTCGCAGCAGCCTACGAAAATATTATCAAAGATTCAGATTAATGTAAGTATTTAATTTAATAATAATACATATAAATAACCCTCTTATATCCTTAGTTTATGTTAGTTATATACTTTACATACTTTGAGTGGAACTATTTTAGAAAGATATAGTAAGGTATACGAGTATATTTAACTAACTTAGACCGCACTTTCGCCAACGAGTTAAATTCAATTGAAGTACACAATTCACTACCATGGTAACGAAAGATGCATCCGATCGAAACACGCTGCATTTTATCTTCCAGTATAACATAAATAGACAGCTGCTGTAAATGTATCGGTCATTCAATGTTTCGGCTAACAAAAATAACCAAAAAGCCATATGCGTAAACTGTCAATGGATTAGTCAAAGTTCAAATCAAAGTCTATCTAACCAACTTTTCTCAGTTTCTCAAGTTTTTATTGTATAACTGAGTAACTTTTTCTCCTTGTTACGGTTCAAGCTCGCTTTCTGGACGAGTACCTGGAACCTCACAATTTTTCAGCTGTTCAATGCGCTACTCCTTCCGACCACGATGACGGGAAATTAATCGTATACGAACAGATGTTTCCGTACGCATCTTAAACACTTACGTTGCTCACTTAATCTCGCAGGATAGGAAATATGGACAGTTGAAAGTTTTAAATTTTAGACCCCGCGTGTTCTAACCGGTAGATTTCATGTTTTAATATCAAGCTACGCGACTTATCTATTAGTAATCCTTTTGCATTTCTGAAAGGCTGTGACCTGGATAGATACTTTGAGCTTTAGGTGCAATACAGTCGTCAAGCATTGTTTCAGATGTCTGGCCGCTTTAAGCATAGAACAAAGAGTGCTTGTGTTCGGTTTAGAATTTACCACTACCGATCAGTCGTATTCAAAGAAAATACTTGAAATTCGTTTCGTAATGCTCGTCTGCTTTGCCTCAATTAAGATAGCAGTCGCGGTTCGAGCCCAAACCACAGCTGCCCTTACTGGAGGCAACTGAAACAGCCAACCTAATCTCCATGTTTCGGGTTTTACATCCAGCATCCGCTAGGCATTCCATCAGACAGCTGGCTCCCAACACGAAACGAAGTCTGTCTACGCCTATCTTTGAATCCTAGATCTAGGAATTTCAAAGCCACTTATGAAGGGGGAAAGCATTTCGACTATTAATTTTTGTCCATCAAAACAACTGATGGAGACTGATATCACGAGGTCTATTTCGGGAAATATTATTTTGGAAAGTCTACGATTTGAGTGGTGCTGTTAGCATTTTCTTATGAGTCCAGCTTCGGCTTTCCCTGGATTTTATCGGAACTTGTTTGCGCCTTCTAATTTTGTGTCGTCATCGAGGAGAACTGGTAGGAAAAGCTACAGTGAAGGTTTCCTTTTTAGAAAAAGGTGTGCATGTCAATAATAGGTTTGTTTTGTGAGAAACCAGTTTTCTACGTGACCCTCTCCGAGCAATAGTATGATCCAATCAAAAGCAGTTGAAGTTATTTATCACTGCACTAATCGGTTATTTATACATTAATAGTCTCTATGACCCTCTTTCTCATTTCGAGTGTACATATACGACACCAACATCTCCGCTATTACACATTCACATGTACCTCAGCCGCTAAATGATTGAGTGGTTGTTAACGTGATTGAAACATGCACGTGTCCTAGCAGGCGGCATTAATAAACTCCGATATAACGGGCTTACTCCAGCCAAGGCTGTTTTAGCAAAGCATGCTTTGCTACTTGTTACTTTGTAAGCGTGTATGGTAAACTGTGGAAATGCTGTTCCCGTCGTCGAAGTTTCTGCACGCTGCCGATTTCCGTGCTGGATAAACAATAACCAGCGAGAAAGGGCAAAATAGATTAGTTATCTAAATGGCAAGTTTAAGAACGACAGATCAGTCGGTTCTATCTCACGTTTGCCCTTTCAGGCCCTGGTATAAAATCGACTGTTATAGCCTGCTCCGACATTTCTTCTCTTACGATTTCAGCTGGTCGGACGTTCGTCAACAGCCGAAAAATGCTTTCAAAGAAAATCTGTATTACCTCATCTTCAATAATTTTTCCCGATTTCCACCGCTGTTCCGGAGATTAGACGCATTGTTGGCTAA
This sequence comes from Varroa jacobsoni, assembly GCF_002532875.2. NCBI lineage: Eukaryota > Metazoa > Arthropoda > Arachnida > Mesostigmata > Varroidae > Varroa > Varroa jacobsoni. Next base: position 147,059 of record NW_019213965.1, on the reverse strand, counting down.
GTGGATTTCATGGAAAAGAATGTTAGAAGTTGATCTCTTCTGTAGGGAGAAGGGACGTAGTTCTTACGAGGACCCGCTTTCGTATTGGATGTCAGGGGCTTTTCATCGCAGATTAAACCGAAAGGAACGTTTTAGATCTATTCAAGTTTATGCTGGTGTGTTAAGAAATCTAGTGACGATCTCGATCTACTTTTTTAGCGCACAAATTTACCAATCAATCTTGTAGGGACATGGGTTTTTTTGGGTGTATTTTCGGTTGTCTCGTTAACTTTACCTAGCATCTGACGAGAACAAGTCGAGAACATATTCGTAGCCATTGCTTTGTGCATTGGGCGGTTATCTCTGTTTTATCTCGGTTTTGCGTCTCTCAATAAAAACTAAGGTAAAATTAGATAAATATTTGCTGCTTGTTGTCGAGAAGCTGCCTTTTTTGAAAGAAGAATTGAACAAAAGAAGAAATATAAATTTTCAAAAAGTAATTCGCCTCATAACTTATTCTGTGTTCTTAAGCTTACTCAGCGCCAGCTAATGAGTACCAATAAAAGTAACTTGACAAAAAATAGGAATTATTCGCAGGAAAACGTCCTGCTTAGTTCAAACAGCTGATGAGATCTGATTAAATGTTTGGTAATAGACTCGTTTTCCTCTTCCACCATTTCTCTGTATTTTGTACGTGGCTTATCAACTATTCGCAGATCTTTATTGACGCCGCCTTACTACCGCGATTAGCTTCTTATTCTGTGCTGCTCAATACACAGACAAGTACGTTTTCCCATTATAATTTGATCGTTCTCCTGCTCTGCTAAAATTTATTATCTTTTCGGCTCCTCGTAAAATTATATGAAATCGCAATTGAAATGTTTATATTTATTTCATGCATATATTCGAATGTTCGCAAAATCTTTATTTGTTTTCAAAGAGGAGAGTTTACAAAAAACGAATGAAATAAGCAGGTGCCAGTTGGTATGCTCAAAGTGTTACCTGGGCTTGTTCGATCCGTCCAATGGTTGTTTTTGATATTTTGACACTTAGACTAGGCTAGTTCTCGTTGTTTCTTTTTTTATTTATTTTTTTTTTCTTTTCGCGGTCTTCGTTTCGAGGTCGCCATTTCATTATCTGGCATGTCCCTTGAGTTTCGGCAAAAATCTTCTAAAACGTTTCTTTCTAAAGTTGGTCTCTTTTGAGTGCTTGCTTCTTTTAGATTAATATATATATATATATATATATATATATATATACATATATACATTGGTAGATGTACATGTTCATACATACAGATATGACAAAGCAGAAGTGAACAGTGAAGCTATGGTAAATAGCTGATTTGGATTCACCACTGACACGCATCTTATCATGATCCTACAGAATATATTACCCGCATCGTTATCAATAATCGTTGCGGCTGCAACAAGACTTCTAGTTACATGACAGACTCGTTCTGTCGAATAATCTTATGATACCAAATGTATCAATGAGCCACGTAGTCACGAGTGGAGTTCTCGCCCTACGCAGGTATGCTAGTAGAAAGTTGGCCAAATTACAAAAAAACACTACATTTAAAACCTTATAGATTGATATCTTATGACAGCCTTAGTACGGACATGAGGTTTTCAAAGAAAGCTACCTACAGTGAGTCCTATTTTTAGATCGAACATTTTTTCCCATATTTTATTTATTTATGTAATACTTTAGCTAAACTAAACCTTTCAAGTTTAGTAAGCACAGCCGTTGCTGCTGGACCATTATTATGAGGCACTATTTAAGATAAACTATGGCAACAACAGTTCTACTTCCTTAATCGGCTCAGATCGTCGGTGACGCACGTTCACACCATGTCTTCCTATTAAATAAAATTCTGCGCGTGACAATTTACGGCAAAGTATTTCAAGTAGTATAAGAATATAGGGAGAGCCAACCCAGGAACGACGATGTCCATTTACTTCGGACCTTCTCGAAGCAGCAGCAGCATTTCCGATGTATACGGCATAAGTAGGCTGCTATGCCCTACCGCCGTCCGGATTTGACCTCACCTTGCCAACTGCGTCGTGATGAAACGCAATCGTGTACTTCTCGGTTACCAGAATCACAAATGTCATTGCCGATAACTCAACAGTAGTATAAAGATCACTTTTCGCTTTATTCTCTTTAATTGACACGAATCGCTTTCTATATAAATACGCGTCGACGATCTAGTAAACGTCTGTAGCAATTTCTATGGTTTTTTTTGGTGTTTTAATCCAAAGTACTTACAAAATTATCTATCTGAAAGAAAAAAAGAAGAGTTAATCTTAAAAAGCAGACAACCCTTCCCAGACTGTGACACTGCTGACCTTTGTTCCCACCTTAAACTGAATGGATCTATGGGGCAATTGGAGACGAGTGGTGCCAACCACTGTGGCTGTTCTATTGAACATTCTCTGGTCCAAGCAAATTCTCCCACTAAGCCTACAGATGCATATAATACTAAATAATTTGTTCACGTCAAGCAATATTCAGACTAAAAAAATCAATAACTGGGCTTACAATACGCTATCCCAAACACCTGCACTCAAGGTGTTCGAATGTGCGCGTCTATTCGCGAGGTATAATCCTTTCATATATATATATATATATGTATATATATACGTATGCATAATGGTTTCCTTTGGGAAAAATAAGTATAGTGATTAATTTAGGCAAGGAGATGGAACGCACAAGAAGGGCAGTAAGTCTGGCTTTGTCGTCCTCGGCAGCCGCAGAACAGTTTACCAATAGAAACAGGATAATGATGTAAGTGGTGAGCACGATCTCGAGCTGCCTCGAACTCTCGTATTGTATTATCATGCAATTATACTCTCAAAGTAAATGCAGAGAGGACTTTTTTTCAAGAGAAGAAAGTAATAATGGCTTTTGCCGTCAAGCGCTTTGGGATTCGTCCTATTATACGACTGAAAGGTTGCGCAATGATAAGCGAACAAACAGGAAATTCCACAAAATAGGGTGTGTGAGTATCTTAAGTCAATATACCCTTTAAGTTTTTTTTTTTTTTAAATAATATTAGCTCCATAACAAAACTTGCTGATAAATCATTATAGCAGCGTATAAACAATAACTTAAATAAACGTGTCGGGCAGCACCTTGCTTCACGTACATCAGATACTTATCGCAGGCGAGTGAACGGGCACACGAATTCAAACACGCATACTTCCTTGATCCTTGGAAATCCTTAACCTTGTTGTTCGATTTCCTCGGCATGAGTTTGGAATACTTGTAACTTCCGAAGCAAGAAAATCACCTAGTGCTTGTTGACCTCGAAAAGAGCTTCTGCTAAATTGCATACATAGAGGATAGCATCAGCCTATAGATCTCGATCATTCTAGAGCTTTTACTGCGTTTCGGAGCCCCGTAGAATCCTCGAGTGCTCGAAACTTTGACTCAACGTTACCTCGCCATCCAATGTTGAACCTGTATTCGAATTTACCTTGACGAACATGCAAGATCGCGGTGAAAATCGTTAAGGCTTTTATTAAGTTGGCCTCATAGTTATGTTGGTCCAAATAGGGATATATCCCATTGGCATATATGCCAAATAGGATGAGTCAGGCAGCCGTCAAAGTTCAGTTACTCATTTGCTGCAAAATACCCTATATTGCTCCTCTTTCTGTTCGTTGCAACTTAAGATGTTAAGTTATTTGTGTTACATCTTCTAGGGTTAGTGCTATGACGACCTTCTGTCAAGTATCGAAGTTGTGAAAGAGAGCAGATATCAAATTCTGTAGCTTGAATCTTTCATTAATTACCCACTGCAGTTTCATGGGTCACTGGTGTAGGTGTCCGGCCGATGTGAATGACTGTAGGCAAGATAAATGAGAACATAGAAAAATTTGTTTTCTATTTGTTAACGATTAACGACAAACGCCCGTTGCCACACATTAGTTCAATGATCGTAAAGCTACGGATCTCGTTGCGATACACGAAGCTGCCACTTCGCCCAGAAAATGTACCAAACAACCTTATCTTTCAAGTGTCATTATTATAACTTAATTGCAACGCTTTGCTGCGATTATTTACCTCGAGTTGTACTTTGTCAACACAAGAGAGCTTGACAAGGGAATGCTTAAATTGGTTCACCCTATCGAATTGTTCGCTCTATTGTACAATCTGATAAAGTTGGTCTGGTTTGACTACCAAAATGGTAGTCTAGGGAACTTGAACTCGGTTTCTACCGAATGTGTCAGCCGTATATCGAAAAGGACACTGTATGAGATTTTGCTAAGGGCCCTTCCTAGTTTATATATATATATATATGTGCCGCAAAGTCCTATTTTGAATAGTGTAGGTAATAATAAATAATAGAGCTTTGCAGCTTATAGGGAAATACCTGGTGAATCTAGTGCAGTACTGTCGCACATACAGCACCCATACGTAAGTGTTCAAGCCGGCTGAATTCAAATACCAACTGTCGAACATCGAGACAATTGGCTCTGTAGGTTTTTTTCGGAGGGTTAGGAGCGTATGCAGGTCAGACTTCGGTGCCATAGTGTGGCATCCTCATCCAGCCTAAACCAGCTTTTGGTTAGGGAACTGATTCAACCAAATTTGTGTGCCTATTCTGGACAAAGTGTACACAGTTCAATACATTGTGTCCCGAACCGGATCAGAGTTAAGATTTATTGCCGCCGCATATAATTGTCAATGATATCAACATACCGCCTTTCATATACCTAGTTCAACAACAGGCTGAAATTTAGGACGCATTGATGTCAGCATGACTGTTTCATCTGGCTGGTTACAACAGAGATGCCTAACTTGTGAACTTTTTCATAAACTGGACTATACCTGTATCAGGGAATAACTAACAAGCATCACTGAAATAGTTATATGCTCATTTGATAGAAATGCGTCGCGACGACATTGATCCGGTAACGATTCATGAATTATCAAGTTCAAATTAAACCGTATAGGTTTTGCATCAATACAATTTGTCGAATGGAAAAACTAAGAAATGGGACTGTATCTGTTACGTTCGAAGCAATTTTCTTTACCCGAACCCCCTGTAAAGAAATCAATCTACTGAAATCACAGCTGATGTATGCCCAATCGTTTCGAGACAAACGTAAGAACGATCAGATGAGGAGCCGAAGTTTTCTTTGATTAATTAGTTGTACGTTATTGCCTGTGTTCTTGTTAATCACTACCTCATCATCATCATCATCATCATCATCATCATCGACAATAGTAGGGGCAAATCGCTGTCCTCATATGAGATCTGAGTGAGCTTTACCATACCGACAAACGAAGTGCGTGCCTTTATGGCTGACAAAGATGATGTCATCATACTGTACCACCACACGTTCTAGATACGAACAATTTTGTAATAGGTCATTGCTTCCCGTACGCTTTTGGTGCTACCCATTTATAATCTGTTTATAGTGTTCAAAGGATGTCCAACAGCCTTTCTGCAGGAGGAGTCTTATCTTTCTTATTTCTAAAATGGAAATAATTTCTTTCACTACGAACAGATTCACTGCGGTTCACTGACGTTATCAAGTCTATTCATCGAAATTCCCTGTCCATGATGTAGTCAAACTGATAAGGGTGCTCACGCCATATTTGTTGTTAACTATAGCAGCCGCAAGAACCAGGCCTAAATATCACTATTTGCTTGTGAATATCGTTGAAACTGTGACCACTCTTGTCTATCTGTGCGTTTACGATATCGAAATAATCTACCTGGATACGTATGAGCTGTAACAACTTCATTCAGTAACATCATTTTGATGGCAGTCATTTTACCTTCCTTGTTCCTTCTAGCAATAAAACAGATGCAATTTACCGAATTAGAATAGTACAAGTATGTACCTCGGCGTACGTATCTATCGGTGCCGCGTCGAAATTGTCCTGTGTATTAGAGCCAGCCTTTATTTGCTGATCTTTCCGTATACTGATAGGTATTATAGGATGTCTAGGTGAAAACGAAGACGTGCTGACATACACTGCCAGACTATTCTTTGTCGTTAAAAGAGCTTCATTTACCATCAGCAAATGAGAAAGACTGGTGGCTGAATGAACATTTTTATTTGACCCCATAACAGGTCATCTTTAATTATCTAATAATGCTTTTAACTATTGCTAGATTAGGCAGTCCTGCAACCTGTGGCTCTACTAGTTTGTCAAGGAGGTGGTTTGTCGACCCAGTCCTATGGAGGATACACTAACATTGAGTCGTATTAAAGATATATCTTCCTGAATTATACTGTCTGTTTTTTGTGTAAATACACAATTGGCTAAAAACTTGCCTTTTTAAGCAAGAAGGAGAGGGGGGAAAAAGACCTAAAATTTGCCTTTTCGAAATACCTTTACGTCGAATACATAGTACAGGCTTAAACGATTTTTCTTTATGAGTTAACTGGTCAATTGCATAAATAATTCCATCTTGTTAGGCGTTATTCAACTTCACCGCGCGTTAAGCACAACTTACTTTGGCGTCGAGGGTAATGTTCACGGCATCCTCAAAAAAGCTACTGCATCACTGCCTTGTTGATTGAAAAAAGATCGTTAAGCGTTTTGTCATCTGAATGATACTTAAAATCTGGAATAAGTACGATATATCCGATCCGACAATGATTATCAGCACTGTTAAATCAGCAACGAAAACTATGATGTGTCTGGAAAGCAAATCTAAAGATCAAGGTATAAACATTTGTCTACAAAGCAACTGAAATTTAGGGGATCACTGTGCTTGAAAAGTATTTGTTCTTAAAATATCCACTTCGAAGCTACGGCCTGTTCGAAGATTTACGTCTACATGTTCTACTAGAAACATATGGAATAAATCAACAGGCGTTCCTAAGATCTTGACTCAAAAAGGCTTCTTTTTCTACTTTTTGGTCTCGAGTTCAGTTACGGATGACACGCATTTCATGACATTTAACAGCGCCTATATAGGTAAAGTTAGTTAGCTGGTAGTTTCAAGGCTGTAAATTCCGGCATTACTTTTTCCTCGTTCACACAGATTACGTAACATGAAAAAGATCGCCACAGATTTTACCTTTATACAGAGAGGACGCGATAAAGCTTACCTACGCAAGAGGGTGTTCGACGTTTACCTTTTAGCGGGTTATGGTGACAAATTCGGTAGCTTAAGCGGCTCGATTGTAGTATCTAAAGGTTTCTCTGTTGACCTTTGGCCATACGACAGATCGAATCAGGTTTTTACCATGTGGAGTTGAACAGCAATCGAAAATAGAGGTGGTCGCATTCTTTTTGCCAGTATTCGCCCCCGTCTACCTCGAGATATCGAGACCGTTACCCCAACATTGAAGCCCGATTTCCTAACAGATTCTACGAAGGCCCTTCTGCGGCTTAATTTTTGCCTCGAACTAATAAAATTTCCACGTATCGCCGGAGGACTTCTCTGACAGCATTTTTGCGAATATCTTACATATCAATCACCAACTGACACCAACAAAATTTCGAAAAGAAGTAGCGTTAAAATGCCAATATCTCGGTTACGGTCAATACATTTAATGGACTTACGGTCAGTTCTCTTGAAACCGCTTTACGGAAACGCTTATAGGTGTTTCAAAACGTATCGAATATTTGCGATGTCACCTAAATGCTATAAATTGTTGCAGTTGACTGGGACTGGAATTGGCCGGAGTTACTTAAAGTTAGGCCTAGTTTTATACCTGTAGCTTACGTCTTCAAGACCTTTGAGTGAAGCCTTTAATTATGGTGTGAACTGTTGCGTTGTCCATTGTTGAGCCGGTTAGCTGAAGGGACAAGTGGTCGGATTTAGAGCAGTAGATGGTTATATCTGCCGTTTTACAGAAGAAAAAAATTGAACTATCTAGTAGGTTGATTCTTCAGATAAATGTGAGCATCTGTGTCAAAGTACCCGTCAAATCAAATCAAGCTACAATAGAGACCAACGCAGCTAGCAACTGTTGGATCGTTACGGAATAATTCCAAAATGCGATTCTCGCTGTAAAAATTATATTTTTTCAATCTGATTCTATATTATACTATTATCATTAACTAACTCAGATATACACCTGTCAGCGACATAAGTAAATGATGACGGAATATTTAAAAATTGTTCATCAGCAGTAGCTGCAGATGGTGAGTCCACCTGAGAAAGGTGCTGGACATTTTGGTTGCGTCTTGATTTTAAATAGAACTGGAACGGAGTTTGTTTAAAGCGAACAGGACCCTTTGTCAAACAGCCTCCACTGATACACTAGAACTTCACATTAGACTTCCATAAATGCATACACCCCTTACGTTTTTATAGCTAATGCTTCAATATTCTTATAGCAAATAAGTTAAGTTAACTTTCAAGGGAAACGAATTTGAAGATTCTGTTTTAAACCAGGCCTTAATCAGATTTCGGTTAGACACTGCTCTGGAAATTAGCATCTTGATATCTTAGAGCACAGTATAAAGGAGGCAATATTTCTCCTTGACAATGCCGTTTCGACATCATCAATGAGTACTTCCCCTGAAGAGTATACTTCAGAGAGTGAGTCCCGTAAGTTAGCCTAACTTTGTATGCTGTCCAAATCATGGCGCAATAATAATCACGTAATACAACGGACGTAACAAACGGATAGAGAGATCTGCTAGATTCTCATGTGATAAAGCGTTTTTTTATTGTGAATGCCGATATCATAGGGGTGCTGTTCCTCGTCTCATTATCTTGCTAAAGTACGAAACCGGTCTTTGCCGCCATTGTTATTACAGGGCGACTCACGACTTCAAGCTTTTCAATACCACGGCATAACAGTATTGTGGTATAAGTTACAACTGTGTTATAGCGTCATGTGGTGTGGCCTTGGTCCAAGTATAATTGTTTAATCTGTTGAGGCTTCATATGCTTTATGTACCTCTTGCCATCGGTGGGTGCGCGTGTACACCTCTAGAAGAATACGCAGTGAGTTGTTTCTATCGGCGTTATTGAAGGACGCCCCGCGGTATAAACTTCTGATTTGGTTGTCAGAAAAAAAAATCAATGTATGACCACGATAATGCAACGATCCAGTTCTTCCGTCGGGGAATTTCGCGTTACTACTAGTTCGGTCGTAGGACTACATTAGTGTAACTACTACGATCTCAGCATTAAAGGTGATCCGATGTGTGAAAAATTGATTTCCTGTTAGCATTTTTTTCATTTGGTTCGCATTCTAAAGCTTTCCCACATCTCTGACTGTAGTTAGCACTTAATTGACGTGTTGGACAACAATTAACGTAAACGTATTGCCCACGAAACATGCGTCATGCCGTGTTTCTCGTTCCTCTGAATTAACAATACTGTCAAGATCTTGTCTAACTGAGCGGGACCTGAGACAGGTTTACGCACAGCATGATAGAAGAGGATCGAAAAAGCTGTATCCTAAAAGGGACTGGAAACACCTCTACATTGTCTTCTTGTCAACACGTTATTACCAGAAAACCTATTTTCTCTGTCTCACAACAGCCCTATCACCAATCCTCTGCATTAAAATTCGAGTATAGATTCGTGCACCTAACACTAGATGCGTCAAATATCAAAAACCTATTTGTTTTGTTTTTCTTCATTACCGGTTAACGCGTGCTGCTCGCGATTCGTTGCCCAAACCGGCTCACAGTAACGATAGGCAAGGCGTCTAGCGGTTTAACAATTTTTTTTTCTTTTTTGTTCCCGTGTACTTATTTTACTGTTCAGCAATGGAAAGACGGTCAGTTAGATTTCATCTCGATCCCATCTTTCGTCGCCTTCAACCGCTGTCTATCCTTGTCCTGCAAGTGATTTTTACTCGTCGATCGCCAGTGATCTCTCGGTGTGTTGAGCGCGGTACGGTGATATACGGCAACCGTATCGATGATAATTTCTGTGCTGTTAATGTTGGCGTTGACGCCGTTATTTCGGCGATGATGAAAACGTCATTTGTCTGCTAGTGCTGCTTCGGTGGAGTCATGACTTGCGACTAATTCAGCGAGAGGAGGACTGGAAAGACGACGCACAACGCCTGCTCCAAGTGAAAGGAATGGTGAGAAAAACTGAAAAGTGCGCCGCTATACACGAGGGTATTTATGCTCATTAAGCCGACATTATTCTAACTACGAGCAGCATCAGCGCGCCTTTTGCACAGCGCATATCCGCTGGCCTATTTGCTGGCGAAGAGAAAAGTGTACTTCGGCAGACTGCGACCGGCCAAGGGAGAACAGCGGAGACCGTCAAACCGTGAGAAAGGAGGTATGAGTTGCCAGGGACTGAGGGTAGCGGCGGCAAAGGATTCCTCTTTGAAAGGGTCGGCAGCGGACTAAGCAAAAGAGTATTCCATCCGTGTAGTGCATTCGTGTGCGCTGTCTCAGGTCTGTTCTAGTCAACATCAGCCAGAATTAATGAGAGCGAGCAATAGACGAACTGTGTGCATTTCACTGTTTAATCAGTTCCAGTTCAACTTAGTAACTTCTTAGCACGCCTTTTTGGAATACGCTCCGCGGGCGAACCGTTTGCGTCATAGGCTTCCATAGATGACTAATAATAACACTGAGTAAAAGAGTTACCACAGAAAGGAATTCCTTGAATAACAACTAATAATTGTGTTTTCTATTGTTAGTTAAACTACTGCATCCAAGACCCTGCAAGGCATACGTACTAAACTCTTACCGCTTGCTTCAGTAGTCATTCTTTGTGGCTATTTGCCCCTGCGCGACGTTTTTCCGCCGCTGCATCTATGATGTGTACCTAATGTCTTCATCATGTGTTTTCTGTTGCGTTCTAACTGAGTTCGCTGTCTTGTTGGTTTAAGCCCGGACGCACCAAAGATCGGCGGAAGCTTCTATTTACCTACAGTCATTGGCGACTTGGAAGAGACGTGGGCGTCGGCAGGTCCCAGCTGCCTGCCTGATCAAACTAAAAGTGAAAAGGAGAGCAGGCTGCTCTTTGTTCAGCTGCTTATTGCGTTTATCAAAGCGCACGCTTTGCATAGGAATGGGGCGTCAATAGAATTTGGTTGGCTGGCTGGCTGTCAGCTCAGACAAGGAGATCTGTTTGACTCTGATCGCCCACAACGCAGCAGGCCGGCAGTGTGATGGATTCGATAACATCATTTAGCAGTTCTTCAGACTGCCACGCAACAACAGTTGCTCCTCTCATGCGCGTAAACCGTCACGGTGCGATACGCGCTACGACCGGCCGCGATTTCTGGTGGAAAAACAAGTGTGCTGCGAAAAAAGACGGGCATTTTTGTGACGAAACTCGAAATAAAAGTCTTACTACAACAGAAAAGCCGCCGAAAAGTTGACAATGATTGTATTATACTGTAGTAGTATGTTTCTACATGCGAATCTGTCAATCTTCTAGTCTATGATAATGCCAAGCGCAATAAATATGAACGTTTGGTACTCTTAATATCTTTAGTTTGTCCATATTCGTCTGTGGAAATTAAGAGTGTCCCGATTGCCTTCATTCGTATAAAAAAGGCGCTTCATGTATTGAGGTGCCTACAGATATGATCATATCGTAAATCCAAAAACGGAGGATACGCTTTGGAACGTATACTTGCGATTTCTATTATAGGTGATTACTGAATATTTTAATATCACTACGGCTTACCTAATGGTTCCTATAATGTCTAAATAATAAAAACGGGATGAAGTGAAATTTATTTAATGTCATTTGTCCTATTCCTCCTTCGCCTTTTAGTTATGTTCATTCAATGCGAGCAGCATTTCTGACACGAGATTTAATTGTCCCTAATTAAAGCCCATATATAATCACGGTCAAGGTAAGTGCTGGTTTTAGCCATTCCAAACTCGTGCTGGAGCACAGGTTAAATACTGTCCTTCGGAGCTCGTCTGCGCAAAAGCGGCAAATCGTTCTTAAATATTCGCTATGTATGATGCATATATCATTCATGGTGACCGACTATAACGGTTCTGTTCTGTCTGTCCTTTCAGTTATAAGCAATTGTGTGTCAAAATTAGCTCAGGCTTTAAAGAGGCTAAAAAGATGACAAACAAGGAGCTAGTAATCGATATTACAACGATTCGAAAGGCCTCTTCCGAAGACGTGAAGAAATTTCGCGAAGCAATCAACAACCTCGTCAACGAAGATCCATGTGAGACATCTTCTACAATTTTACATATTTGTTGTGATATTCATGTTCAAAATGATTTCTAGCCTCTCGACAAGTAAACCGTGAAGTGATTTTAAAATGGGCAATGCTCGCGACGTGATGCCTATCTAGCGCTTGCAAGGTCCTATGTGCAAATCTAGATTTGTTGGCCGACCCATAGGTATAGTTTTCCTGACCAGCAATTGCTCCGTGCACCGTGTTTTCTTTGCAGATTTATTCATTTATTTATTTATTTATTTATTAATATTCAAATCTCTTTGTGATTTGTTTTACAATTGGAACAATTCTATTGAATGAGTTATCTAAGACGTAAGGACTGAGCATGTCGGCCCCAGATTGGTGGATCTTTATACATCGTTCAAAACGAAGTTCGTAAAAGGACAATTTGCCTGTTGTGTACCTCGGCTTCATCGAATGCTATCGCAATTGCAGAAGATAGATTTTTACATTAGCATTTGCCCAGTTGAGAGCACATAAACTTAATTTCGTTATACCCGACTTTTAACGTGAAAACTGTCTCTATCGAGTAGCACAGTAAACGGTCAAACTCCTCATACAACAGGAGCTGTTAGAGCTTCGCTTTGGATACGTATAGATACGGTCACGGGAGATTAGGTGAATCTGACAAAATTTTAATCCATCTTGTTGAAAATTGGGCCATTAATAACACTGACCACCTAGAATCAAAGATTTACCCTATATACGATTATCGATTTGTTAATTGCACTCATCAGCAGCGAGCAATCATCGAGGCAGTGACTTTAGTCCTGTTGCAGAAATCTGATAGCCTATTCAGGGTCCAATAACATAACAAATATGTTCGGAACCAAAGAATAAATAAAAGTATATTTGTAGTCCTTAATACGGCCGTAGTTGTCCTGCCCGCAACATATTCGTCGTCTACGATCTCATTTTAAGGCGAAACATTTAATTGAACAATGTGCAGGATGGTTTGTTAAGAATTACTTGTATTGCGGGACACTTGGACGCAGTTGGGGTCGTACTATGATGTACTCTTGAGCCATTTTCGTAACTCATCATTTATCCCATCTATAAAGTAGCATCCTCATTATAAACACACAATACAAATTGAAGTCATGGCGCAAAATTTAAAAAAAAAATTCTAAGTGGAAACTTTATTTTCTTGTTAGATGCAAATCTGCTTAGCTCTGCGGCCATTGCTTGTAGGAATTTGCTCGGCTCTATGATCCTGTAAATTGGTGGCTAGCTAGGTTGTCGCTGGCGGACTATAGACGTATTCCTAAATAAAGTTCAGTGGCGCGTTATATCTACGCCTACGACGGATGACTCTAACAGCCGGTATATTTGAAGTTTCTACTATTCATTTTTTAAATGGTTGTAATGATCACGACTAATGTCTGCCTGTACTACGACAACTACGATGCTCTAGCCGTCGAAACGTTCTCACCTTTCCTTGTACTCACCGTACGTCAGTTGTTTTTCCTTTTTATAAGGCAAGTTGCCTGTCTGCCTGCCTGCCTGCTTAAACAAACATGTCATATGTTTGTTTAAGTTTACTGAAAATATTAAAGCCACCTAACGCTGTCATACAGCTAGTTTTTTAAAAAAAGAAAAAAAAAAAACTTTTGTTTTTTTCATCATCCTTATCGCTAGCGGCGCTGTCTGCACCGATGTAATCACAGGCTTAATCACTCTCACGACCTCCGCCACTCATACAACCACTGCACTTATTTTAATGTTAAGTAAAGCGGAGCATCGTACTCGGCGCGCACCCCGGAACGGCTCCTGTTGGCCCCGCACGGGGCACAATTCCGCGCATGATTCCCCCTATATTTGCTAAATTGGTATTAGATACGGACGGACCAAGCCTACCATTGGTGGCGCACTGTTGCCTCACGCTTCGACAACGATGGCTGTTGTTGTCTTCGACCGTATTTTTGCTGTTGTAACAGAAAAACGCTGTTGTAAGAAGCATCGGGCATCCCCCACGGAACTCCGCGCCAATAAGGAAAGCCAACACAATTGTAGACAAGCAGATGCAACGTGGCTTCGTTGGCGACGCGGGCATAGCGAAGAGTCATGGATGACGTGTTCAGTGGGCGCTACGCATACTGTCGCTGACTGTGCTGAAAAGAAGAACGGTTATTTATCCAGGATATGACACGCAAGGCCCTTTTAGAATTCATATTGTCGGTCCGTTGACAGTAGCCCACGGACAAAGATCGCGCCAGTCACTTGGCTGCGCACCGTATTCTAGACCGGCACTATACCCATTTTACTGAAGTACGTTATCTGAAGCATGAAGTATGTTAAAAAGTACAATGTGAAGCATACTGAGTTTCGGATATGCGAAACCTCTCTCCGCTCACTTCAGGTTTCGTGGTGATTATTGAAGAGGTTGCCAACCATTCTGCATGCATTCTATCATATGTCGATCCCTGCTTCATCTTTGTAATCAACACACAAATAGGCACATTTTTGGAGTTGCTTTATCGGCCTGATTTATTTATTAGGTATTTGTTCAGCTATTTTTTAGCATTTATTAACGTGGAACAAACACGTAGCTATTGTTACAGATTTCCTTCATCGTACTGGGGCTGCAATTAGTTTACTGTATGTGATGTTAACCGAATGCTCTTTTATTATAAACAATGAATAACAAGTGAAGTCGGATATGAGGTTGACCAAGTCTATGTTGGGATCCTTGTGTCATATTAGGTAATCTTAGAACTATACGACTTCACTGTCGTACGCTTCAGTACGTTAGAACTTTAGAACACCAGGTTCAATGTCATGTTCCAACAACAGTTCACCCCCATGTATGCAGCCTTGATTAAGACGTAAATTCTGTATACTTGCCAATGTGCGCTATTCAGTATGATGCCCTGGTGGGTCATCTTGGATCAAGACAAAATGCCACTATCGTGTGAGTTTGTGGCCGAATAAGATAGTGGAAGACCTAGCCAATTTCTGACTTTACCGCTCTCCTAAATAGGTTTTAGATGGTAGCATGAACCGTCCTATAGAACCGGCCGATGACTTGCGTACAGTTTATACTCTAGCATTGGAGTTTCAAAAAGCTGTTCTTCAAAAAACATTCACCTATCTAAGTTAGATTGTGAAGTGACAAAATGGATCCGAGCAAAAGCCTTAGAAGTTATCCATACACATGTGTCTTCTGTAGAGAAGAAAGAAGTTCGTGGTATCCTTATTCTACCAAATTTTGGCATTTCGCCTGACTTTATTATGAAAACGGGTATTCCGATAAAACCAGAGCTCTCATTTGTTTTTTGCAGATAATAAATTCGTGATAGGCAAGCGAAGCCAGGGGTTCGCAGTGGTAGGTTCTTAGCTCACCAGTTCGTGAGTACATTCAGGAACGGGAAAAATATAGTACGATATCGTTAGTTGAACTCACACTTGACGGTGCACCCCAGTTAATTCCTCTCAGGTTCATATGAGCCGAAGTCTACCGCATTCATAAAGGGTATATATAAAGCTATAATACAATAAATGGCTTTCCAAGCATTTTTGTTGGCCTTTATATACACTCATCAGTAAAAATTGATTGCATGATACCGGTATACTTGACCTCAATCATCGCTCCTGATAATTGGCACGACAGCCGCTCTGTAGCACTTCCTATGATAGACTTTGCTGAGAGTCTGTTGCAATCGAGGGCTCACGTGAGAACAATTTTATTTAAAATGTGTTTAGATTAAGCTATGAAGTCGATGCTGTAACTTCAGATATAGATAAGGTGTCAGGTCAACTAGGGTTGGATCGAGGATATTGCTTGTTGACGGACAGATGTCAGGACACGCTGTGGCCCTTCTTATACAGGAATGACTCGCTAACATACGTTCGAAATCAAACATTACTGACTGTCGTAAATAACATAATTTATACAATCTCTAGCTGTGACTATATATACGCATGATCTCATTTTAGAGATATACTTAACTCGAATTTAAATCGTAACCAGCTAAGTGCTTCGACTATTACCGTGGCTTCGCTCAGCCGTTTCAACATGGCTTGAGGTCTTGCTCCTTTGACAGTCGAGTGGTATTTTTCGATTCGAGTATTTGTCGTTGCAATATATATTGATATACATAGCATGTGGTTAATTAAACATCGTGAAAATAGAAAAAGTTTTTATCGCTTTTTTTTTCGGATCAGGATTTTCCGGAACTCTCAGAATATAGCCTGTGTATTCATTATTAGATTTGTTACTGCTGATCGAGCTGGCTCCTGTTTCGTTTATGTAATCCTCAGTGGTCTTAGTAGACCGCCATTCGACAAGGATTTGTTGCGCCTGAGCATTCTCTTTAATTTCCTCTCAATTCAAGTAACGGTCGTTGCTGTTTCTGCTGTTACGTCGCGTACCCTGCCCCAGCAGTCAGAGCTTGGGGCCGTGTCAGAGCTAACAGACCTTTGAAAAGAAGACCGTGAAGTGTCAGACAAACAGAAAAGAAGTGCCATATCCCCACAGCGGTCGTTCAGCTAGAAAAGCCAGAAAAGTTACATAATTATCTGCTAGCATTTTGATAAAATCTGCATTGCAATAATAAGTGCATCAGCATTACAAATATGGTAGACAAAATCGAAAGAATAACTGGATAAGAATGTTATGTATTCATACTAGCAATAGAAATGATGATCTTCTTTCCTCAGCCTAGCTTCTTTCTTCCAACCCGGTGCGCGTCTCGCATGAAGTGGTCTGCACTTGTACCATTTACAGCAGCAGCGTCTGGGCATAGCTTCGGTCCTAGCCTGGCTTTAAGTCCATCTTGAGGATTAAATGTGGGGCCTGTTTTGTATAAGATATGTAGAAAACTTCGCAAATGCTGCGTTTGAGGGACTACTTGCGTGAGACTATCCTCGTGGAAGGGAGGTCACTTAGAATTCACGCATTGTTTATGTCAAACCTCGCAATGCCAGAGATTGCCAGGATCATTTATTATTGGCACACGTGGGCGGAGTGTCATTGAGTATATTCGGTTACCTGTAACTTTGTGACAAGCTCATTTGTTTAAATTTCGTATTGAATGGAAACGCAGCATCGATCCAGCAGGAACGTGATACGTTTTTTTTTTTACATCGGGCATCAGGTAGCATCGTACGATCGTGCAAATAGTACTCGGGAACATTTTAGTAGTTCATATAACAGCTTTTTTGTTGCCGTGTTGAACTCGATCCCGCTTTCTGCTGCTGAAGTTCAATCGAAATCTTCGTTTAGCGAATGCCGTTTTACATTGGTAAAGCAGTATACCCGATGAAAACATTAAAAGATCTCCATTTACAGCCATAAATCAGCGATGTATTGGGAAACAACTATTTGATTAACATAGAAGAAGTCTTAAAAAAAATTGCACCCTCAAATTATGTGGCGTTATATATATATATATATATATAAGCTAAATTGAGCGAACTAGGCGGGTTTCTCTGGCTGAAATATAGTTGATCATTATTGAATCGCACTTAGTACAAAACATTGCTTTATTCTATCTAAACATTACAATCATTTGACACTGCTAGCATAGTCGTACGGTAGTGGAGGGCAAATGCATCTTCATCTTGGAAGAATACACAATGGTAATGATACGATTTTCAATAGCCATCATTGGTCTTATCTTTACAATCGAACACAGTAGTTTGTGAGACAGTATTAGGCCAGTATTTCAATACGAAGAGATTGTACCTCGCAGTAGAATTAACAACAAACATATTGTTGACTGATAGTTGTTATTACATTTATCCATAGCTAGAATTGTTGGTCTTCATTGCTAACGTTAATGATATTCGTCGAAAAAACACAATACGCTTACATGATCCGGCTATGAGTACCACTGCAATCTTCCATGACTTATGCGGTGTGATCTAGTTAATTTCGCCGAAGCTCTTGTAAAACTTTCTCTTCTGAGCTCGTTTTCTTGCGTTCGCCTCTGGCCAGGTCGTTCCACCATTCAGACGTACGACAGATTGTTCAGCGGTCCGATATTGCCAATGAATTGAAAAGTTCGTAGCGCATACCTCAGCTGGGCGTCTGTTTTATTAGGAATCATACATACACCACAGACGTTCAGCTAAAATGCCATAACTCGTTTGGCACTTTGCCAATGACGTTGAGGCAAGTCTGCTTCCTGTCGAAACAGCTATGGTATGAGAAGCCCCTCTGTCAGATAACTCTGGCTAGCAAAACCTCAGATCTGGTCAAGGCGACACAGCTGGGCTCTTTTTCTAGAGAAACTGGCAATTTGGTTCGTGACTGACACTGTCTTTCTCTAAAGACACCAACCAAAATATCTACTCAGTGCAGAGTTAAGTAAGAACAGCCTAGAATCAGAGATGAAGTATTCACTTACGAAGCGATGAGGTAAATACGAAGGTCTTCTACTTACAACTGCTAGACCTTATGGGATGATATGATAAACCATATTCGAAAATCCACTTTCTGCTGACGACAAGAAAGCACGAGCAAAATTATCCGCGTGGCATAATTGCCTGCGAACACGCCAACGAGCTGTCCCCTTGAGTGCTTTTTCTACGGATGGAGTAATGTCATCTTTCCTGGCAGGTATCCAGCTATGCTTTGAACCGACCGGCATAATAAGAAGCGTCTATTAACCCTCAAATCGGTGCAGTACAATCTGCTCACAAAGGCTGTAATTGGCCTGAAAAGGGATTTTGTTCAGTGTAGAAAAACGTAACGTTCTCTGTTATGGCACACGCTATCGTAGCCGTGTTTACGAACAGAGGGTTTATCTTTTGAACAAAGATACTTTCGATTTTCTTCTAGTAATATCACGCAGCTGGGTGACGCCTAAATAATTCTGCTTCGTTTACTGTGGCTACGTTTTTATCTCAGTAATTTACGTTGAGTATGACCGTTCTGCATGCCCAAGCAAAAGCCTTGCGTCTAACTATAATTAACTATAGACAATGGACAGTAACTATTTGCTACATTTTACCCATGGAATTCACTAATAAATCAATTAGGCATCACTAACGCTCCGACTCGTTGACGCCCTTCGCAAATGCTGAGGTTGTCTTAACGATGAGGTCACATTAGTGATAACGATCGTCATAACAATCATATTATAATTAATAATAATAATACATTTAATAACCAAAACAACTGGCCTCGTTCATTGCAGCCTTCATTCACCCACTTGATTTCCGTCGTGTCCAAGAAGATTTGCATTTTTGCAAACGGTACATCTTTGCTGGTAAAGGCGATCTTAATAGATCTGTGGAAATTGCCAAATACTCACTTGAATGGAGGAAGTCTTTTGGTGTAAATGGTGAGTTGTGGGAACACATCTAACTATCGCTATTACGGCGCAGGCAAGTGTAACATTTATCAGGCGTTGTTCGCACTTCGACAGAGTTGCAGATAATTTTATGTCGATTCGATCACTGCGACTTCGGCCAAAGCGAGTGAAATTTTCCAGCCAATATTAATCCCTTCCGCAAGCTTCAATTTTCGTCTATGCTTTTCAGCTTAAACAACTTCCCAGTTTGCTGATAAGCGTTATAAACAGATGGTCTATTCAACAGCACGAGACGGTTTCGAGCATGGCACTTGGTTTAATTCTACCGGCCAGGGACGGTTTGTCGAAGAAAAGTGGATACTTCTATTGTACCTATACAAATTGTACCTTGTGGCTCACGCTGCGTCAGGATAAGGACATCACAAGTTAAAGACAACATACCAAGACAGCTACGATGCACCTAACTAGCTTGGCACAGAACGCTCGACCTTGAAGCAGTTATTCATTTTTTGGATTCTTATTTGCCAGGCCATCGAGTATTTTCGAGTCCACCGGACCAATGGCTGCTAATTTTCCAACATGTAAAGAAATGTTCAATAAATGTAATTTCCTAACTTGAATATTTGTAAACTGAACACCGGATGTCAGCTATCAAATTATAATATAAGTAGATATAATATAAGACTATTCTCGCTTTGCTGTAGATTTCGACGAAAAAAGCCCAGAGGGAGGCTTTGCGCTGCGACACCTCGAGGGCCAATCAATTTTTCCATATGGAAAGACGAAGAGCGGAGCACATGTTTGTGAGTACCATCATTTCGTAGTGTTTATCAACAGAGCACTTGTTAAATGGCTACAAACAACAAAGTCCACAAACATAGGCACATTAACGCGTAAACTCCAATCGAATTGCATTAGATAAATAATCTTTACCGTTATAGCTAGACTAATGAACTACCGTAAAAATGCATCTATAGGATCCACTAGGTTTTTTCCCTTCCATAGGGTATTTAAAGCTTTTTTGGTAGCATCTAACTTCCTATGACGCAAATTTTCAATCAATTTTCGTTTATAGTATAGCAACGGCATAGCATTACTGTCGCTTAACTTACTGCTACCTCTATGACATTTTGCGTCAGTTCATTATGAAACATATGTTAGAGCGCTGCCGAGACGAGAGGAGTTTCGCTCACAAGTTAATATTTGCCGCAGCGAGGCTCCGTATAAGTTTGTTAAAGTTACGGTCATAATATTTCATATCGTAGCGGAATGTATATACGTAACATGTTGGAACGTAAATGTCTGCTCTCGATGCCGTGTCAACCCTCCACCATCGATTGAGATAGATCTCATCTATTCAGTGGATACAGACACTGACATTATATTCGTCCTGCTAGAATATGTTTATTGGCATTTGGATCAAATCCAGGTATTTGTTACAGATTATTATAGTTCTTAACGCGTTTGCTGTGGGACTCGGTAAACGTTAGCTTCGGGTCGACAGACGAAAATGCCAAAACGAAGAAAATTACGATAGGTAAAGTAAATACGTTTGCTGAAGAAGATTAGAAGCCTTTCAAATAATTAACAGTTGTTTTTCTTTATGGGATTATTATAGTATTTGACAGGATTAATAGGAAGGCTTCTTTTTCAATGGAACTATACCTATGTGTGTGTTTATGGCGGGCGTAAAATTTTGCACTCAACAACGATTTTCGATGACGAACTTTAGAATACAAACTAGAGAAAGCTAATTATCAACACCGAGTTCATTCGCACGTAGCGTAGAATTACCGGTCACAGGTAAATTACAACCACCGCAATTTTGGTTTGGGTTAGCTTGTATACATGTAAGCATTTGCCTTATTCAATACATAGGTGTTCTAAATTTCATTCTCATCGTTATTTTTACTACAGACCTCATCAGCGAAGAGTCATTTTTTGACGTAGCCACCACCGAAACGTGAATCTTCCTTTACCGTAATAAATGATTTACTCTAAATAGGTCATAGTTTGAATGTTCATGACAAAATTGCGCCATTAGCATTTATTTTGAGATATTTTATCACGCAATGGTAATAACAAATCACGCGTCCGGTCATCGGCGATCCCTGACCTCCTCTGGCCACATTCGCTTACTCCTCCTTCGCTTCGATATACTTTTTTCGTTCTCTCGCATCTTGTTATACATTCGTGTTTCTGTTGATACTGCTTCTGAAGGCAGTGATAACCTTTAGACAACAGAACATGGCCCTACGGTAACAGCTCCGTCGGCATAGCTCTTGCTGCTTCCATATAACCATATATATAACCAATCTGGTCATCTTTTTTAATCTCAAATACGTATACCTTCTCACCAGCGTACCCATTCCCAGGGTTGCCAATATTCCTACATGTGGTATTATCGAATTTTCCAGCAAAGTTAGTAGTGAAGCGTCGTTTTTTCAAAACTGCCTGTCTTGAATCTGAATGGAAGAAGAGTTGAAACATTAGGAAATGTTCGATGCTTGCTCGTTTGGTCACTTGTTTGGTCGAATACGCAGAATTATAATTTAGAAAGAAAACTACATAGTATACTTTCGAAAAGTTCTGTTACCGGTCTTTTTTAGCAACAACCGATAACAGTGGTGAGATGTTCTGGAGTGGAGAGTCTGGAATAGACTAGGTAGTACACATTGTTAACAGCGGACTAGATGAAACCAGTTTATACACAATATATATAGCGCAAACATTGGCTTGTTGCGAAATTTGGTTTAATCTTTAAAGCTAATTACGAAGCGGCCCTAAAGAAGGCCGTTTTCTTTCGAAGGAAATTCTGAAATTAAGAGAATTTACATATGCCAACGAGCAGTTTACGATTTGTCGCTAACAATTGGGTTCTACGACGGCGTCAACGTTGAATCGATTATACAGTGATAAGTATATTCTAGCAGAGTTAACAAGACAGAAAAATACCATTGATATCTCTGCAATAACATGAACAGTACAATCACTATTAAGGCCTGCATCGCTTACAGTCCCTAACGGCACGTTAGGCCAATTCACAGTTTCCGCATGCGTAAGTATAGTTATGAAGTGTCATCGGTTCCCTAATTAAACATTGTTGTACAGTTTGTAGGCTCCAGCGTTTTCAGTTTACAATCAACAAAATACCGAGCCCTAGAAAAAAGTACGCCTAGACGCTATGTACCTTTCCGACGAAGTGGCTGTTGGAGATTCGAAGGAAAACATCACGAACAGCGTTCGCCCGTGGCACTTTCTAGTCATGCAAAATTCCTACAATAACATAAACAAACCAGATACGTTTCTCTCTTCGTTCTACAGTGATATTTCGGTGTCGGCACCACTTCAAACCCAAAAACGCTCAGGAGAGACTGGAACATCAGAAATTGATAACACACATCGTCGAACTTATGGTTATCGAGCGCGGCGTCAAAAGACTGGTCTTTATGTTCGATTGCCAAGCGGCCGGAGTCAGCAACACGGTAAGCAATGCGTACGTCGAACTGCTGTCTATTTTATTGCACGCTATTTTTTTAATTTATTAAGGAGAAATTAATGGGAACAATAAGTATAAATAGAGCCATGCTTTCTGTGTTTCGAGTAAATGTTTAAAAATGCTCAAAGTCATGTACAATCTATGATTGCTAACGGAGCTTGAATCAGTGACTCCCAACACTCAACCACCCGAGCTGTTACGCCAATGTAAAATAGAATTAATTTTATTGCAATTTCATTTAAGTACACGTCAACAGCAACGGAATGTACGATGATAGGAGCGTGGGATGTACAATACGACCAAGAGTTTCTTCATATTCAGAAGTTGGCTGTAAGATTACAGGAGCCATCTAGATCTTCTTCGCGCATAAACATTTGCTAAAAAGATCATATATTTGATACAATTAATGAAAACAACTTGCTCACTTCTTAATAAAACGGTTCTTAGCGTCCATGATTTTTATAAGTGCTAATTACACAAGTATTCGTATTACATGCTACATTAATAACAGCTATGCGCTTGCTTCGGAACTCAGATTTATGTGATTCAAGCTCTTGTGAGTCTGAAGTCGCTATATCGTTCAATCGCAGAGTCTATCTGGTCGTTGTGGATATCGCTTTCAGACTTCTAACGATGATTCTTGCTCACTTGCCCAGCCTCGTGCCGACCCAGTACCGGTACGGTAGGCGGCGCAAGCGCGCGTTATGCACAGGTTTTCTGGGCTATTGCTGCTACTGTTCTTATCGTTACTGGCCACTTTGCTTGGGACTTTTGAACGCAGCCGAACGTCCAGATGGAAGCGATGCGAGACTGATTGACGAGAACACGGCCGTCCACTTCAAGGCCATAGCCAAAGCCCAGCAAACATTTCGTTTGTTTTTCGCCTGCTGCGAGTTGTAGAGAGAGATTGTGAGAGAGTGAAAGAAACTTGATGGTTCTGGGTTTTCTACATATATTTAGCCGAAAGATTTTATAACATGGGACAATCATTTATTTGTTTGGTACATCGATCGGCCGAAAAGGGCCAACCCGTACAAAACAAACAAATATGGGTGTAGAGCAAACGTCCATGTAAACGGCGACCATTTTGGGTCGTAGTGATATTTTTGAAACGTTCCTGCACGCCAACAATTAGCTGTCGTACGGCATTGACCTAGAGAAATTGCATTTGCCGAGATGTCGTCCGATTGAAGATATTATTGAAGCCTTATCGACAAATATCAAGCTAACTAGCTGAAGCCACGGTAATGACGTGTCTCATCGCGCTAAATACATGCTGATGCTTTTTCAATGCCGAACATACGGATGATATTCATAACAACAATTGTTTTTGTTCGCGTTACGTTTTTTTTTTAAACAGTTTGAACCGTTTTACCGGTTTACCGGTGAACCTGAATGTATTTGATCATGTGGTTCCCCCTGAAAAACCAAAATGGCGGTGGAACCAGGGTCGAAAAATGTAGCTTCTATATTTATGCTCAATTGTCTGTTATTAATATGTCGTTTTCACAGGACATCGAAGGTATTAAGTATATCATTACGATCTTCAAGGATTATTATCCCTACGTTCTAGAAAGGATCTACGTTGTTGAGATGCCTTGGATTCTGAGCGGTAGGTATCAAACCCAGCCAGCGTCAAGATCTCAAAAATTAGAGAATTACACGAGGCAAAAGTAGGTCTGCAACTGAGTAAGAGAAGTTTTTAGATCGTAGACATGTATATAGGAAAAATGAGCTTGAAGACGTAGGAAACGTAAATTTATAATTAAAAAATCATCCGTTTCAATAGTAGACCTAGTTTGCCCCGTGCTAAGTGTTGTACATTTTCAATCGCGCACAGTTGCTATCTTACTTTTGCCTCCTAGCCTTCGGACATATGTATTATCTATGCGGTCCATTTATTTGGTGTGAATTACTCGCTGATCAGATAGTAAGCTCGCTGTTGTTGTCATTGTGCTCTTTGCAAATACTTATAGCGACATGGAAAATCATTAAGTCGTTGCTGCCCCCTGAGGCCCAGAAAATAATTACGTTCAGAACGAAGAGGGAGCTGCTCCAAGAGATTGATGCATCTAATTTGCCAAAATGGCTCGGTGGAGAGGTAGGTGCGCAGTAATGTTTTGTTGTCACATTAACATACAATATGAGCTTTTATTTTAACTAATGTATAGCGAATGTACAATTCTTCATCGGCGTATCCTAATTGCTCAAGCAAATGCGTCTCATTTCAGAACGACTACGACTACGTCTATGTACCTGGAAAAACGTTGGGCGAGTTTTGTCCTCCGGTAGAGTAGGCTGCATCGTACAACGAAAAAAACTAGTTGCCTTCACGATTATATATGATCAGTTAGATTGTATGGACGGAACGAAATTTCGAAAACAGCGATCGGGAAGTGTCATACCAGCCAACGAGCAAAAACACAGTTATCTCTTCTAAGGTTTCGTCATTTTGATACGACATGATCATATTGAAACTGTAATAATATTCACTATTGACTAATGACGAATTATTATTATTATTCTACGACCGTATTATGTACACTAAATAAAAAACACTCAAAAATGATTGAAATTTAGCTGTCTTCGATAGCCGTAGGTAGGGAAAAATTATTCGGTTTTCTGAGGCGTTAATATGAAGTAAAATTCAGGTAGCAAATATAGAGTCATAGCATATGTACAGACGCTTCGGACCCATCAGCAGGGTTTCGTCCTATTTTGAATATGTCGTTCGCATGGTGCGGTGTTCGTTCCTCTGACCGAGTGCTACTCGTGGGTATTTGCAACAATGTTCCTGTGCGGCTAATATAGATGCTCGTCGAACAAGCAGCGATGGCTTGAAAGATCAAGCGTGCGTACGATAGAATGAATATTAAGAAAGAAATTTGGTAATAATCAATCAAGGACATGTCTTACTATTACGTTATCGCCGTTGGGAGTTTTATATTTTAAGGCAGATGTCGTTGACTTCGAATGCGCACACTTCAAATGCGCATAACTCTTCAACCGCTTCAATTTTAGGTTCCATTTTTTTTTATGTAGCAAGCTATATTGTTGCCTCCTCAAACCTTTGCTAATTCTTCGTTCTCAGACATTTTGTCCGAGCGTTATTTTCGACAACACGACTATGATACCATATGTAAAGGCAGTGTGATAAGATACTGCCAAAAAGTGTATCGTATTCATTCATTTAAAGGCGTCAGCGCATAATCGAAGCACAAGGTGTGCAAGTTAGGTTCGGACTCTTCCAAATGTCACGTGGTCAATTATGGTACATGTACAGCAGTCAATGTTAAGAGTTTCAGCACACCCTCATTCGTTTTCACCAAACGAATGTAATAGGTTTTTGAGGATCTCTAAATATTCTGCTAAATCAATAAAAACGACGAACTAACTAATTGTTTGCCTACAAATAAAGGAATAGGTAGATTCTGTCAGCTATTAAATATAACTAGAATTAACTAAGTCGTTGTAGAAAACATCACTTTGGGTGGACGGCTGAATAGCGCGCTTGTGTGGATCTAACAGCATGCAAAACCTAAGCATCTTGTAAGCCTATTTCTGGGACTTTAGAAAGCGAGAAATACGGCAGTTGAAATTGGTGCCCAATATGGCCATTGTAAATTTGCTACCGTAGCTGATATTTGTGATGGTAAAGGCTGCTACTGCCACAGGCGTATGTAACGATAATAAACTAAACACAGAAATATTTTGACTTCCTTTTCAAATCTTCTCGACGTCTAATTGTTGGACTGCCGCCACAGTTTCTTTCAAAGGCTGCTTTTCTTACCCACTGCACCAATGCTTATCTTCAGTGTGGGTTCAATGTACAGTGATGCTCCTCACCCGTGCGAACCCACACTAAAAACGACCCATACCGAAACCCATTGTGAGTTATCGTGATTTTATGTCAGCTATCCATACGATAATATATAAACAATGCTAATATGCTGAAATTGTCCCATTGATATTATTCATGAGGCAGCGTTCTCGTGTGCATTAATATAGAGTTTCTTACATAAAAGGGCCTCAGTATTTATGAATACGGCTTTTATTTAGTTCACTTGAGCTCAGACCTGGGTTATGGAAAAAACCATGCCTAGAATACTTGATTGTATGCTTATTTATACCGTTTCCATTCTAAGTCAACTAATGTTCTGGTAATGACGGACTCGTGATCGGACAAGCGTGGCAAGCACGCTATGCGCGGAAACGTGTAAGAATATGTTTGCTTTCTTTGAGCTATTATGGCACTTGCAGATGAAATGTGCTAGGTTTGCCCCATAATGTTAGGCTTCTATAGCGTTAGCAACGTCTTCTAGTACAAATGAACATTTACCTTGCAACAGCCGGATACATGCGTTGATTTTGTCAACTATTTGTGAGTTGGGACGCCACTATACGAATTGTCAAAGTTCAAAGCATAATTCCTATATACGACCGAACGTTCACGGAGTCAAAGTGCTAAAAGAATAGCCATCGAAAGGATCGTTATAAACTATGGCAAAACGAAAATCCCACCAGGGGCATTTTCGGCTTCGGAACGATTATCCTAAACCAGATATATTGGCAACAGTCAAATACATATATATATATATATGCAATAAATAAAGAAAAAAACAGTATGATATGACGTTCTGCCTTTGGCCATGTCTTTTAGAGACTTACATAAGGAGCGGCCTAGAACAACTGTACAATCTATAATGCAAGTTTAGCTTTCCATTGATTTTAGTCTGCATTGACGGTTGCAGTGGCACGTCGAGCAAGTTATCTAGCTTTGACCGCCTGGACTGACGTTAACTAGTTGAAGAGATAGGGAGTAAGCAGTGGTTCCGCCGACACAGGTTGAATGCTCCGCTGCGTTAGTACATCATTTGTAGAGCACACGGCAAAACTGTATACGACTATTTGTTTTTAACGAGATCCTAAACTTCATATACAATGTTACTGCAAAGAGGATGGAACGTCTGAGTGTCTGCATGAGGGGCCGTATTATCCGTCAGTGATGACCTATTCCGTTCCATCGAGAGACAAGGTATGTGAAATGAGGTACTACCTTACGAAAGCTTTAAAGGATATTTGAAGGAGTATAGGCATTTTTTTCTATTTTGGGGACAAATGCTGAACAGCGTAGCTTCAACTGGACGATTGTCAACAGGCATACGAGATAAGGTCTACACTAGTCTGGATTTGATAATAATAAATCAGATTAGAACAAACAGACATTGGTGTTAATAAAAACAAATCCAACTTCACCTTATTATTGACAGGTACAAACAATCGTTCGCTTTAGGTGTCTATATCCGCTAAATATAGCTTATTATTATATTCTACGCTGTATTGTATCGGTCATGCTATCCTGGTTGGGTGTCCTTAAAATCTAATCGATTCGTGCAGACAGTACTTAATATCGTTCCTGGCTTCTCTCTTGTGTTTCGGGACTTCTTAATATTTTGAAACCCACCTTCGTTGTAGCCTTTTCATGTTTCTAGTTTTGCGTCCGGCATCGCCGTTGGGCGTTCCATGGCAGGCTTCCAGCACGAAACGACGTATGTCTATACGCGAGTTGAACCACAGCGTGTCCTTAAGATTAGCAGGCAGATACAAAAAGAAGCGTAAACGACTCAGCGTTCCAATTGCAATTATTACCGGCAACCAACAATGTCGCAAACGTTAATGCGTCATCATCGGTGCCGTGAAAACTGCGTGGCTCGAAAGGCTTGAATGGGTACGTTATACACACACGCTTCGTTTTGGAACCGGACGGTGCTCACGTAGTCGCTGTATTACGTATGACTAAATTTATGAACTATGCACATCCATATGCCCCCGTTTTCTACATTAATAGAAAATGATACCTACGTACTGGGTTCGATGTAGAACATGCTCAAACTATAAAAACATAACTCTGCAAATTAACTCAATGAAGATCCTCACGCTTACCGCCCTTATAAAGCAAAAGACCTGCCGACCTAAAACGTGGGTTATGAAGCCCTTGAATCTCAGCTTCAGTTCGAGCTTGTCCGACAACGTCGTTTGGTTTACGCGAGACCCTCGAACGTTTTTTTTGCCGAGCTTTATAGTGACCAAAGAGCTGTTTTGGCGATGGTACTTCTAGCTTCAGTTAATATACATTAATGCATTTTATATACAGGTCGCGCAAGTCCTCAAGCTCGTGTCGAGCGAGTTTGGCTTGCATAGGTTCAGATTGCTTTGGTACTCGCCTAAGAAATGGCATCCAAATTCCCAGCGGCCAAAGGGTTATAAGTATCCGAAGTTTGCAGATTCAGACCCATCGACATACCTCCAGCAGCGTACGACCTGCGATTGCGCCACACCATAGGCTTAAATATAGGCATACTTTTTTTTAGTTTACTATACACAAAATTATTTTTCATATTTGTTCTATTATATATGGCGTTTGGTCGATAAGCTTATCATTTATACCGACATACATCTTATTCATCGTTTTTATAGCGATTGCTTTACACTTAATTTTCATTTCAATCATCGATGTTTAGTTAATGGATTAATCTATAATGTTATTAGAAATCAGTCAGTGTCCTTCTTCCATTGGCCTACATAGAAGTCTTCAGTAGTACACGTTTATTTAAACAATATGCAAAGTTGATTTTATGTTGCTCCACGATTTATTTTGCCAAAAAAAAGAAAATATCCAATTATGCAGCCTGTGTTTCCTTAGTGAACTGAGTGCTCATTGATGCCATATTTCTCATAATGACAGTTATTTCTATTTTTCTCTCTCAACAAGATAATCTAATGTAAATAAAAATGAATAGTTTTGCTTTTTTAAATAGGCCGCTATTTTTCTACAGATTTCTTCATTTCTCCTGACTGTACTTCCTAATACAATCACAACAGGCATTAGAAAAAAAAAAGGGTCCCTGATTAACGATTCTCGACCTTGTATCATTGTTTATTTCGAGGTCTCAATCAGTTACATAACACGGCCAGATCACCTTTAGCTTACCTAGAACAATGTAATATTGGCCCTATCACTTTCCAACATCAAGCTCTTCATTGAGGCTCAATTAACAGCAGCTTCTATCGGCTAGTATCTTCAGCATTGGTAAATTAACAGTAATTGATAATTCGCTCAGTCATTTTGTGTTCTTTCATATCTGCCCATTCGTGTAACGTCGAGTGCGTAATTATTGTACAATGATAAGTTTATATTGAATCAATACGGATCTAGTGTTGTTATTATTATTATTTCTGATTTATTTATTTTATATATAATATAATATTATTGTATTATACTTTCCGCACCTAGGTGTTTTTTATTTACGATATTACCTGTTGTCGTAGATAATATTCTCGTTCATTCGTAAATTACACGATAAACATTTTCTGCATAGTCTTGCAATATAGGTTGCAAGCATAATCCGTTTTCATTGTACAAACCAATTGAAAGTTTATCGAAGTTTTTCGTTATCCAATTCCAGAGGCTTAAAAAATGTAAGTTAACCGTTTTCGTTACGTTGAGTTCGTGAATAAACATTGTATTCATAATGGCGACGTAAGCCAATGCTTAGATACATGGCAGGCTTAGTCGGACTAGTTAGGCTAGTTAGGACTGTCGGATTTTGATGTGTTACAATCAGGTTTGATCTGCACGAAATGATTCGAAATTTTCTCCTAAGCTGTGTTAGCATCCTGGTACATGACTGACGTCCATACAAGATCCAGGGCCAAGACTTCCGTCTGCATAAGTTTGCTGGACAGATACGTTGCCACTGCACGGGGTGCCGGAGTCGGCCTATGGGTCTGCGAAGTTTTAAAGAAGTTCTTTAGTAAAATCTCATACAGAAGAAATTCTGCACTGTCTGTGGTAAATGTTTCTACAATTAGTGTGTAGTTATTTTGTGTATCTTGAATTAGAGTCGTCTACAGTAAACAGTTCGACGGAAAAATGCACAGAGGGAATTCAGACAAATTTAATAGCTGGAGTTTAAAAGTATTTCATAAATCTCAGCTATCTCGTCACACGCTTGCGCTGAATGCGGTCAATATTCCACTAATCACTGTAGAAACGGCGCTAGAATCCGTCTTTGGAAAACGAAGTTGTAACTTCAACTAAGTTGATAATGGACCAGCAGGAATCATTAGGATGCTGCTCGATGGCAATGGAACTGTTGAATTCAATTGAGGATGAATTTATTAGATTGATCGCGTACTCGATAGGCAAGGATGGGGTCCTTGCATCCTTTACTATACCAGAAACGGTGACTTTCAGCGAGCAGGAAAAGGAAAGCCTAAATACAACATATTGTTCTGCTAATTTAGATGAATTGTACTAGCAAGCTATGTGGCAATTGTTACGCTGTGAGCATTCTTCTAGTAGGAATTAGCAACCCTTTTTTTTTTACAGATTACTAATTAATTTTCTTTTTTCTTAAAACTAACCTTAAAGAAAACATAGTCATTCATCGTACATAAATACATGAGATCAATTTCATATACTTTAGTTATATGTTACAGATACTGTACATTAAGTTACTAAATAATGACCTAACCAGTTATGATATGATGTTAATATAAGTATGCTATCGTGTTTTTTTTTTTTTTTTTTATTTTCCACAGATAAACGAGGCTAGACAATGTGCGGACAGTACAGCACAAGAGCCAGACGTGTGGTGCTTTTTCCCTTCTTTTACGCCAATATTATATATATATATATATATATATATAACGCTCTAATATACGAAGATGCGCAACTATAGTCGTAGTGCCTATAGGCCAACAATCGAGAAGCTGGACCCTTTACATGGATTAGCCTGAACGATCCTTATTCGTGCTTTCAATTACAAAGCCCCCTTCCAGGAATTTGGTTTCCAACTATTGTACGGTAGATAGCTTGAATCGTAACTTTCTGCGCCGTTGAATTTGAGAAATGGACGAAATCACATTGGACGGTTTTCAAGTTCGACCGAACTTAGCTGAACAAGTGATAAAATAACTTGTTCTACTATTGGTTGTACTATGTTCAGGACCCGTTCGCGAATGGCCATCTTTGCAATCTCATATTCAGTGTTATTTAATAGTCTCTATACGTATAACTGTGTAGTAAAAGATATTTTTTTTTTCTATCGAAACGCATTAAAACAAACAGCAAAAGCGTCATTATTCACTATAGCTATTGTTTTCTCAGACCAGACAATAAGTTCGTCGTACGGCTTGTTTATAATTTACGCTCATTGTTACGACTCGTGTTTCCTAGTAGAATTCTGTTTTTGTATCGCGTTTAAAATAATAACAAATGTAGCGTGCTAATAGCCAAGCGACAAGACGCTGCTCGTGACAGCACTCCTATCACGTACTATATCGTTGGGTCATCATAGAAATTAGATTGCTTTAGTGCTCAAGCTGAGTTCTGGCTTCTGGGCATAACCGTTTTGACTGAAACAGTGACGGATCTTCAGTGAACAATGATATCAATGACTCAAGCACGTAGTGGTCATAGGTCTGGTGACTGTGCCCATTCAAGTGAACCGGGTAATTGGAATAATAACAGCAGTAATAATAAGTTCGTGACGGTGAAAAGCCACAGGCGATTGAAGCTGGTTTACGTAACAATTTAGCTCGTTGTTTTTGTGTAATTCGGGCACATTCTATCTTGAGGGTAGGTCTGCTTCATTTTTTTTTTGAATCTCAGACACAAAACATTGATCTAGAAACCGATGGAGCTGCAATATCTAGATGAAGAAAACGGTTATGGCTCATCCATTCACAAACAGTACAGTCGTTATTATTATTGCAGAAAATAGATCTGATCATGTACTCAAAGAAAGGGCAGATATTAAATGCATCTTCTAGCAGTTAACTATTACATGTGACGTATAGAGGTGTTTCGTCCGTATTCAGCCATGTAAATTCAATTGAAGAGAAGAAGAATTGTCCATGGTAACTCTGCCGAGAAGGTATGGGAATATGGTCGCGTTTATGATTAAAAACTAAAAAATAGATTATTTGCTTAATAAAGGCTTTTGTGCTTGTATAGATATGCGTAGATGTGTTTCTTTTCCCTAATGCAGTGGGGCAGGAGGTCCTTATGAGAACGATTAAAAGAAAAATGATCAGAGAATAATAAGGTAGCTCTCGCTTGCGCAGATGATGATATACGAGGCGGCGGACCAACGCTTTCCCTGATCTCAATGCTAGCGTCTATGTTTGGCTGCTTTCTTTCTCTTTATCTCTTAATTTATTTAAACGGGAGAAATGACCTATAATGGAATAAGAGTTGACTTATATCCTGTATATAGAAACGACAGTGTGACGCTGTGAAACAAGTATTAAAGTGCACGATCACTCTGAACCGTAATACTTCCTTTGCAATCATCCTAGTTGTTTTTTATTACTTATACTTTTCATTGTGTAAACCATCTTAGAGTAAAATATGAGTACGTTCAGAACAGGGTATGTTATCCTGCTGTGAATTTATGTGATTTATCCTTAATTTCGTATGTTATTCCTATTATTACGCCCATAACTTATGCAATTCGGTCGAATAAAAAGTTGACCACTTTACTTTTTGGGCTTGGCAGGACTCGTTTACCAATAGATGCGTGTTGCCTAAACTAGACATGTGAAGATACGATTGTTCCGTATACATCTTGAGACAAACTATAAAAAAAAATCTATAGCAGTCCGTTATTCGTGCCGTCATGGACAAGTAATACTCAATTTGGTCCGGCAAAGTGGCAAGCGTATACGCTACAATTGAATAATTTTCGCGGGCAAGACTTTGTATTAGTGGTTACAGCTAGATATTTATCAATTGGTGGCGTTTACGCTCGATCGTCTCTACAAAAGCGCAATCTGCCATGTGTATGAAATCCGTTGTAGCACTCGTGTTCCGCGTTATTCCTTATAAACGTGCTGCGGCCGCTGTATGATAACCAGTCGTATTTGGCCGAGGAACTACTAGAAAATGAGAAATTAATTGCGTAGATCGCTGGTATTGGTTACGAAGCACGAGGTTCCGTGTCTATCTTTTAGAAATATTACGACCAGACAGCAGACTTCAGTGACACGATTATGCATAGGTTAGGGTGGGTTTGTATGGACCAAAATTAGCTTGCACGTCCCGCTGAAAACAACCGGTGCCGCACGATAATAACAGTGCTTCAAAGTGAACCTAATTGCATTAAAACTTGAGTTCTGTCGCGGGTATCCCTGATGCTAATATTAAGAACTACTCATCGTTCATCCTGCTCTCTGATCATGAGTAGTAGAAATGTGACGCTCGTATTAGCAGTATGGTTTGCCCTGAACGAGGATCTATGTCAATGAAGTTATTAAACTTTTTTTTTTTTGAAAAGCAGCTGTACGTGGCGCGTTATTGGCAAAATCGAGCTCCTGGGGGATGACTATGTAATAAAACGTAATTTGCTTTCACTTTCTTCTGAAACGTATAGTTTTGCAACTGGTGAAGTAAAGGTAACAAACATTGAAGCTAAAAGATTAGGTGTAATTAGGTGTAGACCTTAATAAATATTCGACAAAATGCAAAGCGATACTGAGCTGCCCAGATAGCCCCATTTTTTTAAATATGCTCGAACAAAAAGGGCCAGTAATCTGAATTGCACCGTGGCCTATAGACTCTTGTTTCAGGCAGTCCTATCCCCTTATGCTTCAGTCAAATTTTTGTGCCAAACATGAAAAAAGTGAAGTTTATTAAATACGCCTTAACATGCTATAAACCATAGAGAACCATTTCGAAACAAACAGATATAATGATTGATGTGACACTACCTGAATGGAGGTAATTTAGGCAAAGCAACAATGAATGGCAACAAAAAACAGCTATGGGATTTTCACATTATGTACTGTATTAGATGATGATCTCGCTAAAGGAGCACAATTACCTGTCAAATATCGGTGCAAGACAGCCGGTAAGCGTTACATCTGCCGGGTGATCTTTGTATACCAGGAGTCGAGCTAACGAGACCTGAAGTTTATCTAACGATTTTTCTTCTATTCTTTCCTCTCTAGACGTGATTACCTTTTTGTGATTGCAGCGTACCACTTCTGCTGCTGAAAGGGTCTTTTTGAGCACAGTTCCCCTACAAATTGCACCTGGCATGAGCGATTTCTAAAGAACTTTATATGTGGCCTAGGCTCCTGATTACGGCGACGTCAGGATGAATCGATTGGCCGACAAAGTGGACAAGGGCGCTTTAAGATAAGCCTCGTCGGATTCAGACCTGGAAAAGCTGAAAGTGAGACGGCAGCACCCGGCATAGCTCTGGCAAAAGAAAAATGGTTCCTTTTCAGTCTCTTAACCCTACCAGTTGTTGCTGTAAGCTGAATATACATAGGTCCACCTGTTATAAACTGCTAATCGAAAACACAGGAACCGCTAAGAGTTTGCATTTAATATATTGATTAGGGAATGATACGCTATTACCGACCGTAGCACCACTTCTGTCTGTTGTAAGCCAACCAGTTAGATATTGCCTTGATGGTGGTCGGACAACGAGTGACAATGTTGCAGTCGAAAGCCAACCTCACTACCCCTTACGCACCCCCTAAAAGACTACTCAATAATTAAACTTGAGAAGAAGGGCCACCTCGCCCCCAAGCGCGCTAAGACGCGCATTTTTAAAAAAGTACGGAGAATAGTAGGAATACTCCATATGAAAGTTCACACCGTCATTTCGGTAGTCGGCGATAACATTTGCAAGTGTCGGCTGGAAGCAAGAGACTACATGATGCTTTAGTCGGCAGTCGGGTGATGGTGATCGCGAAGTAGCTCCTGAAAGGTCGTACGGTGCCAAAAGCAAGCGTTTTTGACAACAAACAAATAACCGAATATTAAGATTCGACACATCACAATTAATCCTATACTAGAAAAATATCTTACAAAAATATATGCTTTTATCGGGTATGACTCCTGTATCCTTTAATAATACAGCATTCTTATTTATTGCAATTAGAACAGCCATCCTTGAAATTACTAAGATTTTCTAAAGAACGAATGCACAACCAGTTGCAACCCGTGTGCCATAGAACAACGCATATACATGAACTGTTGCTTAAGTTAATTTAATAATAATTATTATAAATAAATAATAATAATTAAGAATAATTGCTTAAGGACGACGACAAAGCAAGGAGTAACGGTTTGTTATCCTTTCCCTGAAAATTTCGATCGTTTTCATTTCGAATAAAAAAGGCAGACCTTCGAATAAATAGAGGATCGGAATGTGCACAAGTAACACTTGTTCAACAGTTTGTTTTGCAGCGCATTCAAGTATCATATATGAGAAACTTGGATCCTACTATGGCCTGTGAATAACATTTCAGATTTTCCAATTGCACAAATTTGACCTACATGCTAATAGGACATTTTTGGCCCGACACCACAACGTTTCTGACCACAGGATTCGTTTATGGCCAAGTGATCAAGTTGAGTGCGGCTTTTGCCGGGTACCGGGCTCGACACGCCCCAGTGCAGAATGCCCAACTGGGAGATTGTTTACAGCATTTAACGTAAGCACAATGTTTCCCGATACATTGTGTTTACGCTAAGTGCCATGTAAAATTATTCATAGCTCCTAGTGTGATTATGTTGAAGATATATTGAAGGTTCATTGTAGAACCATACGGGACGCAAGGACGTTGCAGCTCACGATTAAACAACTAGATATATCTCGGGAACTAACCTATCGACGGTTTTATGCGTCTGAACATACCCACGCGGCGTGCTGTGTCCGAGCTATGGAAGGGTGCGCCTTGCATTAAGTATAGATCAGAGATCTACATATTTTTTCTGCTCTAGGCCTACCCTGAAATGGAGCAGCTGCTGACTGATCAGCCCACAGCATCTGAATTTACCACTATTATTATTATTTAGATGCGGTTCTAAGGCTGGTCTGATATCGTGCCTATATGAGTGAACAGACAGGAGGAGAAGGAAAAGATCAGTCGGCTATTGTCTATTTTAGGTTTGCTTAAGGCGGAGTCTAAAGCGACAATATTAGTGCAGAACATTTACTCCCAGACTGAATAAGCGCTTAGATGCTCTCGATTGTTTAATGGTAGATAAGTTATCCCAACAGTTGGTGTTATTTTATGTTATGTGTTTACATAAATTATGTAATTACTTCTTTTTACTGGATACAATGTAGAACGTTCATTTCAAATGCACAAATTTTCAACAGATCTAAAATACCAGTACCACTATATTATTTTATAATGATTTAATTCGACGCTGTTCTGCTGCATAAGGTTTACTCTGTATTACGTTAAACATTATTACGAGATTCTTTAAATCTATTTACGTATTCAATGTTTGTGTTCAGTGTTTTAAATGCAATCTGTACTTGAGACATAGTCCTACAAACCTGTCGTTCTTTTGGTAACATAGCTCGCTTTCAAGGTGTTCTACTTATATGGTTCGTTCATTTTCTTGTCACAATAGGAACACATTTTATTTAAATGAACGTTTACTACATGTACGGTTACTGCAATGGCGTCAGGCCGATACCGACGAATCAGTCAATGTTGACAAGAGTAGCTCCACATATTCAACAACGTAGTATTATCTGTGCACAACGCAAACATTTCAACTCATTGCTTTTGCTCTTCGATTCAGTTATCGCCTTTTTTGTTATCTTCAGGCTTATATTCTGTCGTTTTCGTCCTTTGTCATCCTATCAATGACTATTTGTTGCTGCGCCTGGGACCGCCCACATATCCCCAGCCAGCCCGAGGATAAATTATCTTGTCCTTATTTAGGCAACTCAAGCTTTCCCTAGCCATATCAACCACATTCGTATTCAGAAAGTTCATGATTTTTTGCCGGCTTTAACTAGGGAAGACTGAGAAAGGGGATGATTGCATTGCGGTAGCAGGAACCAAAGTAGCTGTAAATCTATCTCACACGCCGCTATTAGTACACGAACAACTCTAGCCCAAGCCATTTTACAGTAGAAAAATGTCCCTCTGCGTTATATACGTTGTGTGTGCTCAGTGGGAGTTTATGGGCGGGTCTGCAAGAGAACCACCCACGCGAGTAGTTCACGGGACGGACACCAATGCGGCATTCGGGTTTGACACGAGGAATCATCATCTAAATGGTTTCATTCGGCGGCGTTTGAGATAAGATAAAACAGATTCCTCGGCCACTGCTGTTATTCAACTTCATCCTTTTAGTAGAAGATAGTTCCTAGTCATTTTTTGCAATGGAAAGGGGAAGCACGTTCAGTGGGTGGGCATAGAAAGCAAAGACGACAGCTTTGTATATGTATGTGAAAGGCTATTTTTCTTTACGTGTGCAAGACGCGTAACTAC
Organism: Varroa jacobsoni; assembly: GCF_002532875.2. Classification (NCBI taxonomy): domain Eukaryota; kingdom Metazoa; phylum Arthropoda; class Arachnida; order Mesostigmata; family Varroidae; genus Varroa; species Varroa jacobsoni. Next base: position 108,882 of record NW_019213965.1, on the reverse strand, counting down.
TTTCGATTTATGGTTTGTATGAAAATAACAATAATATATATATATATATATATATATATATTGTATAGCATAAAAAATGTGTAAAAAAATTTTTTTTTTTTTTTGATATGTCTGCAGATGTAGATGGCGCGTAATATGTGAAATAAACACTAAAAAGTTCCAGAAATAATTAGCTCTTAGAGTATTTACATCAAGTGCAATGTTAAATTAAATAATAACTGTTGAGAATAGAAAAAACCTCGACTCGCTGATTCATAGAACCCCATATTGATTGATTAGGTCCTTTGACGAACTTCTAATGCAAACTCTAGTCCAATCGAAAGCTACGGGAGAATTAGAACATAGCGCAAAGCATAAATTGAACAATTTCGAAAATTTCCATTAAAGAATAGAAATTAAGTATGGATAAAATGATTATTACTTGATCTACTGTTAGCTTCATGGCTATAGGGCTACTATTTCCACTAAACGTGTATCAAGAGTAAATCACAAATGCAAATGCCGTTGATTCTTGAACCCGCCGTGGAGCTGTAGATGGCAAAAAGCATATTTCAGTAATTTGTTGGTATTTAAGCTTGTAAGTATTGCGTTTAATGTACAAACTTAGCTTAGAAAACAAAATCATCCGCTCTTGAGAAAACACAACACATGTTATAAATATATCCATTATCAGCACACTGAGGAAATTAAAAAACAGCAAATCGAATAAGATAGCTGATCAGGGTGCGTATTTTATAAATCCATTAGTAGCTATACAGACGACTGCTTAATATATACGTACTTCTAACTAAGGGTATATTAAAGAGCATCTAAAAGGCAAAGATAAATAATTGTTGCTTTTAAGTGTGTTTTTCAATTTAATGTGCTAATTTTTTTTGGATAAGGAATCGAATATGAGGCTACGGCCATTTAGTTTACAATGGACATAATAAAAAACCAAGCAACATCCTGACTTTTCCATAGCTCTCCTACAATTCGTATTACATTTCAGCTACTTACTCAACCTACGTGTCCAGCAGCTTCGATCGAGATAACAATGTAATCGAACTAATAGGCCAAATGCACAGAAGCCCGAGTACCACTGTGTTACGTACACACGAGTGCCTCTTTATCGGGTGGGCCTTAAGAGGCGAAGGCAAAACGCGGTTACTTGGTTCGTCGTCAGCCTCGCTGGGCGATCGGCGAACATCAGAAACGCCGGCCGGTCACTTCGAGGTGAACGAGCCAGAGGGATGTAGCATCAGGATGTAGAAAATACCCAGGAACACAGCATATAGGTGCAAGCGAAATGCCCGCTGAAGTGGTGGCTGTAGCCAAACTATAGCCTTCGCCGGCCGACATACCGCACTGCCTGCGGGCGGTAGAGCGGAGTGGAGGTCTTCTTTTCGGGCCCCAATCTTTCTGGCGTCCCCTACAAAGGCCGTCATCAAAAGGAGATCTTTGCAAGTACAGCTTTGCCCTCGCTGGGAACGGAGGACGACAGGGGTGAGACTACGTAGGAAAAGGAAACACATCGATGGCAAAAAAGCCTTCTTCCCTCGAGATGGTTGTCGAGAAAGCGCATGAGCTGTTATAAGGATGGGGGACCGTTAAGGGGAAAAACTCGCCAGATAGGGAAAAAACATATGGGGCAGAACAAAGAGAAGCACTTTTTGATCACCGGGTTGGTGGGGGCTTTTCCGTTGTTCGATTGGCACAAGAAGATGTTCTTCGAGAGAGAAAATGTTTAGGTGTTTGTGAATGTTGTCCAGTTAAGAACTTGGAAAGAAATTCGCTGAAAGGCGTTCAGCAGGCGAATAGGTCAAGTGGCCAAGTTTGCCTAGAGGTAAGTGAAATATATTTATTTTTATACCATTGAGTATATTAGAAAAGAAGAAAATCTTAGCTGATAGCCATTATCTTTATTATTTTACTAAACCAGACACTAGTTTTCCACACATGATAATATCTGTATCACCTATGTGTTGACTCGTATCTAAAATAGCGAGATCAGTAAGCTGATAAACCTAATAAAATGCTGTGATCTCATCATTTGGCAATCATCTCTGAGACACATACAAAAGAAATCGAATAAACCGCAGATATTTGAAACAAAAGCCAATCAGAGCTGCAAATTTGGTCCGCGCTGTTTAGCAGCCTCTAGGTTAAGCCTTGAGGCATCAATTAGTTGTAAGTTAAAGAAAAATGAAACATACACTTGATAGAGTCATGTAACCACAAGGTATCAATTGTTTACGAGTAAAATAAAAGTTTTAATTGTGTTCTTCACCTAATCCATACCGAACCCGGACATGAGACAATGCTTTGTTGTCGTAACCGGCAAGTTACATTAACGAGCATCAACTTCCTCGCAGTTCAGGCTACGATAGTAAACATAACCAAACAGCTGAGAATGAGATACGTCTTTATTAAATATGCTTGCTCCACTTAAAAAGCAAAGTGCCAACACAAATATTGCTTTAGAGCTACATTTGTTTCACATAGAATTATGATGAAATATCGATAATCTATTGATTTCATACCAGTTTAGTTACGTGTACGCTTGTACACCCTTGGCGTCACTTTAAGCGTACCATTCACGATGACAGGCGACGCATTGCCAGCAGCAAATCTCTGCGGTCGCAATGGAGCCTAATGACATGAATAGTTCGCAATGGTTAAACGTTTCGTAAAGCTGACGGCTGGCTAGCTAGCTAGCCAGTAATTTCTTTGGAGCGATGTTCATTCCCCACAGAATCGTTTCGCCACTAGGATCGACATAGGCCAACGACCTGGGTTTTCGCTGGGTTGGAAAATCGATCCTCATGACCCCGATTCTCCCCTTCGTTCCACTAGTGGGGCTTGTATCTTCTCTATGCGCGATCGTATGGGCCGCTTCTGTCTGTCTGCCTGCCTGTCTGTATGGATAACCGTAGAGGAGGGTATCCGTGTAAGCATGCGATTTGATTTCATTACGCGATGGATCTGTCAGTTGCTCCTGTTCGTTGACCTTTCCCATGGCATCACTGCTTAGCCGAGCTAAGCAAGCAGAAGTTGAAAGTGCGCGACCGATTCGTCAAGATGAATACTTCCCTCGTAGGAGCGCAGTGGCGAAACTGTTCCGCAGAACACTGGAAATGGGTGCTCGGCATAGATGAACGGTATATCGCAATGGCAAAAGGGGATTTTGCCGCTAGCAGCTGGAGCGCGGGCCGTCAAGAGGTCCGATCTATGGGTTACCGATCCGGGACGGGGGACACAACTCACTGCCTTTCTACATGATCAGCGGAGAGATGGTCGAATAGGCAACAGTGAGAGGAAAAACATGTTGAAACCGAGCGTGATGACATTGCCATCTTCTAGTAGTTTCGGTACATGACAAGTAGACACAGCATACAAGACAAGATAGGGGTAGCGACAGCTATGTTGTTTGTGCGAGATTAATGTTCATAGCGTTCACAGCAACAGCAATTACAGTAATGAACCACTTGCTTCTTATGCTGCTACACTATGTGTTACCGCGTATGTAGGATTTTCGTTTTGAACCGTTCCCGCAAAGTTCCGTTCACTGTTTTTAGCTAGTAGTTAATTAATTACCTTTTGAAGCATACGATTTGTTTTCAATGCCATTTGCTACTTCGTTTTGAACCTTCTTTTTATCTATTACCTCATTTACCTCGGTAAAATACAATTCGAGATGGCTCAGCGTTACTCAATCTTGTTAAGCAATAAAATGCACCGTCCGATTGATCTTTGCAATTAAGTCTCGTATTGAGAACAGTCGCCCGTCGCAGCTTGTCGTTTTAGGACCACTGACTACCTAAAACGCACATAGGGATAGAGGAAAATTAACACATCATTTCAATTCTGAACTAGATCGCTTGTTTAACAGTTCGCTCAGCGCGCACAAGCTCACGGCAGTATACGTAAAAGATAGCACACTAGATTGACAAACGAAGGATCCTAGGAACGGATGGACCCAGAAGAAGGAGACGCAAATCAAAGCTGTGTATGATTTTTCGTCAAACATAGAATTAATTTAGATCTATATATATGTTACCAGCAGCAAAAAGCTCGATACCTCGTCAGCATATCAGAACAAGAACAGAACTAAAATTACAACGATTTTTGGGGAAAATCAGCTGGTCTCTTTTAAATAATGGGCTTGATCGACGAACTGGGATTATTATACTGATCGCTAACAGTCTCGTGGGCATATCTAGTATCTATGGGCTAATAAAGGTCTTTTTACCATTGCCATTTACTGTGTTCATATTCCTTATGAGTCATGACACCATTCTATAGCCTGATGAATTTGTGGAACGCTTGATAAAGATCATCTTTTACTCAGTAACCTGGCATTTGGACAATTTTTATTATTCGGCTTTAATCAATCCCTAATATTAAACATCCGGTCATAATTTGAACAATGCATGAGGTATCGAGCACGAATGATCTACATTGACCTAGAATGCAAAGGCTCCCACAGCATCATTGAGGATATTTTCAGTGGATACACGTATATACGCTAAGGATGATCACTAGATCATAGAGGAACAATGTTAGACAATAATCCATTGAAGAAAAGCAACACTTTGCGACCGCGGTATTTCCACTAGCGAAAAGGGTCTTGCCTTTGAAAAAACGAATTTAATCCTAATTAATTTTAGTAGATTGTAGAAGATGAGCTAGCAGGACCAAGTTCGAGTAGGTCGTTCTGCCTGCACATCGTGAAGAAGGAACTGTGACGAAATCGTCAACAGAACTAAACTTTATTCCTAGAAACGACAGAAAAGTCGCGCAATGGAATAGACCTTAACTTTATGGAGACCGTAAGACCGAGCGTGCTAACAAAAATGTTATAATGACTAGATAAATTACATTTAAGGTGGCAAAATCCTATTGCATTAGTAGGAGATGACAAAAACAACAATAAACAAAATATTTTTTTGTTGTTTTCAACATGCGGAAGTTGTAAACGTTCGAGAATTGTTATATGCAACGCTTCAAAGCTGAACGAACCCCAGCCATATTGCGTAGTTTATAGTTGTATTGTTGCGTTCATATCGTAGCGATGGAAGTTACGAGAGGTTCTTACGAGTAAGCTATTACAAACATGGAGCTGTTGTGTAGCAAACATTGAAGCGTGTACGTATTACCACATTCATTTTTTTTTCTTTAACGAATAAGCTGTCTTCAGCGAAAATAGGGTAACTCCTGACCGACACACCTCAAGTAATTATTGTCATTCATTTAATTTTATCCTAACAAGTAATTTTTACCGCAGCTAAAAAAGGATTGCTAGATCTTCATGTAGAGGTAAAGCTAGCCAATAGCTAGAGGACAAAGACCTGATTTATAAATCGCGGGTAAAAGTGAACCATCGTTTACAAAGTTAATGAAAATTGATTTAACGTTGCCTATGCTATTCTAAACTCGGAAGCGCGCATAACGCCAGCGGCTATTGCATAATCATAAGAAGTTCAAAAACGCACCACAGGGTAAACAGGTTCTTGGCTGATTGAACAAACACCAGAACCCCCAAAAAACAATCTGGTAAAATACGAATTGATGTATGCCATGCACTTTATTACCTCTGATTGATTTACACAAGGGCACCAGGGCTGCACCACACGATAAATTACCTTTAATTGTTTGTCGAAACAACCTGAAGCAAACTATAATTTTCACTTAACAAACAAAAGCAGGTAAATAGTACTGAATCTCTAGAGCATGCGTGGAATTGTTTGTACTTCTAGGGGGCAATGAAAGCCTCAAATCGAGTAGGATTTCTCCGGAGTGTTACTCAATATCTTCTTCGACAGTGGAATAAAATTCTTTTGGACTTTACATTACAGGATATGATTGACACGGAAAAATTTTGAGCCGTTTGTTTACTTCATAGCCCGTGTGAGATGAATAGTCTACTTATGCCATACTAATAAAGGTTGTATACAAATATATATATATAAATTATATTTGTATTACTCCTTTTTGACGCATTGTCCCAGCCACGATATCTTTCGTGAATCGGCTGGTTTCTTAACGTGAGTGTTTATCGATAACAGAAGCTAAAATTAATCTCTTATGTGGCCCGAAAATAAACAATGGTATAAAATGGAAATAATATTGAAGTTACTTGGAAAGTCCAAAATTGAAGGGACACTGTTGTGCGAGTGCATTCGAAGCCCATTATCTCTTGGGACTATGGGAAAAATGGACGTTCTTTAGTGAACTAAACCCAGGACGTTTGAAGGTCGTTTATACACTTTGAATTTATACCGGAGCTGAAATCACTTTGTACTGCGCGTATTTAAATGGCCCTCAACACCGCCCAAAAAGAGGCAAAAAGAAAGACTTACATTGGACCACAAACTGAAAAGCGAAAAAACATGACCTTGGAAAGGGTTACTAAGCGTAATAACAAGGGGCTATTGAACTAAACGTCGTTGCCCGCCATAGGCAGTATAACCTCTGACGCAAAGACGTGCATTAATATATGCTCTGCACGTAATAGCTAGACATTGGGTTGAAATGGAAATTCTTGTTGAGGTCGACGAATAGCGTCTAATCAGCTAAAACCGTATATAGACTAAGCGAGACAGTTCGAAGAATTATTCTGAAAGTTTCCAGGCTGATAGTATTGAGTTGAATTTAAATAGGGCTTATTTCAGATGGCTATGATCAATCATTTGCATGCACCAGGAAGGATTGAAAAGGAAAGAAAGTAGGCATCATGAACGCCGGGAAAACGCGTAGCGAATGCGCAAACGACACAAAACCATCCGACAATATGGCTTTCGTTGCTTATACGACAGAAAGAAGAATCATGTTTGGGCAAGATCACTACCGGCGATAAAAGGTTTACCACTTACAATAGCCCTAAACTCAAACTGGGGAAGTTTGGACTTTCCAGTTCTACATCATGAGGAAATAATCTTGGTCAAGCGGTCATCTCTGCATTCCGAGTTACACAAACCTCGAAAAAGAGTTACAGGAGACCTTTACGAAAGCCAACTCATCCGTCCAAGCCACGAAATGAACAAGAAAAAGGCCTTGGACTGATCAAGTGATATTGTTGGATGATAATGCTACATCGCATACCTTCTTGATGACCCAATAAGCATTAACAGACCCCACAGAAGAACTCTGCGCCATTCAGGACATTGCTCTATCTGAATAGCATTTGTTTCGATCAATGTGGCATACCCAGAAGGCAAACATTTCAGGACAAAGGCCGAAGTCTGCAAACCGGTAGACTAATTATCCGCCTTTAACGACGAAGCGATTTTCTTCGCGAAATACATCAGCTACCCGAAAGATGGATGATGCCTGTAAGAAACGAGGTGCACTACTTCGACTAAGATATGCTCACTTGTTCAGAGCTTAGAATAAATTGAAGGAATTATAAGCAAAAAAAAACAGGGCAACTTTCTCTTCAATATGTGCAATGTATGTATAAACCTAACTCAAGGTTTATTGTGTCGGAGTAATAATAGTTATACGAGGAGAATGCGGAAACTCGAAAGGCATAAACATTTCGAGAAACCATAAGTTATGCATTAGATATATTGCCGAATTTTTCAACGGAGAGCCTTGAGTAGAAGAATGCGAAGATGCATCGCTACCCTGAAAATAATGGAAAAAACGCGAAATTCGAGAGAGGGGTCGTCAAAAAGAAAAGCGAATCCGGCATTTCACATAGAGGAATAGCATGGAAAAAAACTCCACCGATACTGAAGAGCATATAACTCGCGTTTTTCCTTAAGCTTGACTATTCGGGTTCCTGGATTTAAACGCTGGAGATACCTGGAAAGGAACGACCGCTAACTTTTTACTAGATATCTTCATATGAAATCAAGGATAATAGGATTTGGAAAAAACAATTCGAAAGATATATGACGTAGCTGCTTGACCGCTATGTTAACTGATCATTCTCACATAGCGAAATTGGAAAAAGTCTAATGAACTAATAAAAGGTATTTCTCTTTTTATCTTATTTTAAAATAAAAAAAAGTAAAAAATACATACTTCGTTTTGATGCTCTGGCTCCATAATCGTTTCTCGTTCCGTAAAGCGCCAATCGACGATTCTGTGAACTCGCATAGGATCTCCAATTAATCAAAAAATTGTAATGTTTATGCAGCTAACCTGATGAAATCAAGTTAAATTGTTTACTATATTGAATGTTAGATCAACATATTTCTTGCAATGTAACATATTCGTAGCTCCACAAGAACTTGATGGTCAACCTAGAAATGTTTTTTATTAAAAACCAGACGCTAGGTAAACTAAAGATACCAGACGATTATTCTCAATTAAAACAAGTTCTATACAATTTAGTGTTCGATATTAGACGCTTCACAAATAGAAGGAAACATAGATCGTACTACCAACTCTAAGTCAAAGTTAATGATCAAGTTTAAATTATTCCTAACAAATTCAGCGTATTATTATTATTATTATTATTCAGATGCTATAAAAGTTGACTGGTACAACTTTGGAATCGTTGATTTCATATCATAGATTCGTGTTAAGCGGTGAAGATTTGCAGAGGAATTAGACGATTCACTGTTTTGAAACTGTTTTTCATTATACTACGCATCTTTCTAACAGAACTTTACTTTCTACTCGATTATTGTTTATAATAGTAATAAAAATAAGAGCAATAAATAATAAAAACATTTACTACTATTTATTTATGTATCTTTGCTTGCAATGAGTTCAATACACCCACATGCGTTCTGTCACAGATCCTGAAAGCCACTAGCGCGAAAATTTAAAAATCCACCAATGCGCGCTTTGTAATGAAGCTCATTCTAGTGTCACCGTTAGACAAAGGTTACATAATAATAATAATAATAATAATACTATACAAAAATTATAATGATGTAAACTAGATGAAGAGCCTTACTTTGCATATTTGACATACATTAGGAACCACGTATGCCTACTAGCATTACTAGTGCTCTTAATTCATCTAGTTTCTTCAGCGATAAATTTGAATAGTAGCGCCACCACTCAATGGCTTTTGCCAGTCCAATTTCAGATGCTTCAGAGAGCTCATTCACCTATGTATCTGAGGTAAAAAGATTTTCCCGAAGCCCATGTGCAATATTCTCAAACCCACGACGATATCATTGCGAGTGAATAAACGGATCGTAATGGGACACGGAATAATGCTCGTAGCTCACTCACGCCGCCGGCACATCATTATGCCAACATACTTGGCAGAAATTGGCGCTAAGAGTTGACGGCAGGAAAAAAGACGCCGTCTCTTGAGAAGATCACCCTCAGAAAGGCTCAGGCCGAAAAGGGAAAAAGATGAGGTATCATTTGCAATGAGGCGCAATGTTACGCTTAGCTAACTATCTCTTTTATCAACTTTAATTCTCGGGAGTAACGCACATTTAACATATATTTATGTTACGTGACCACGTACGCGATGTCTCCGATAAAGTTGAAAGGCGTTACATTACATTAGCGAGATGTGTAATCGATCAACAAAGATAGGTTAATCATCGCGACTATTATTTCCTAACGGTGTTATTGAGTTTCAATTCACTATGACGAACTTTGAATTTCTGCTTTTGCTAAAATCGTGAGTTAATCCCAGCGATTTTTCACGACCAGCAAAAATGGACTAACGCAAAGAGCTGATTTCGTGGTCGTTCCATTTCCTCGTAACATCAAAGTAATTAAGCTTAATCGACCAAGAGCTTAATTGTCAAATTTATAGTCGACACACATCCAATAGATGCTAAAATTAGTTTGTACAGGAAGAAATTATGGTTGGCATTTGGATCAATTTCCATAATGCAAAGTGTAGATCATGCAAAAAAAATCACACGCTAACATATTCGATTCTGTAGGAGCTCGCAACGTATGGCTACTACCGTTATTACTCTACTAGTTTATTATTATTATTATTATAATTTGACGAAACACGTACATCAATGGAGACTGTTCAGTATTGATTCGGCCGCTGGGCTACAATTGACCCAATGTAATTTTCACGTTATTCGCTCACCAAAGATAAAACTGAATGATTCGAAAAACCGTTGACATAAATAGTGCCAATGATTTTCACATTAATAAACACACACACATACACACACGCACACACACACAGACACACACACACATACACACACACACACACACACACACACACACACACACACACACACACACACACACACACACACACACACACACACACACACACACACACACACACACACACACAGATAAATTATTTTCTCTAATGAACAAAAATACTAGTAAAATTTATGACCCTTTTTTTGCCCCGTCATAGTTGAAATACTATGAGAAATATATATATCTGTGTGCATATCATAAGGTTTTCATAACGTTATCATATACGTTCGACGCACTGGCACGAATCTATTAATGAGTTCCGCGTTTTTATCTGTCATACCGTGACGCTGTCGGACGTGTGAAAGGCGCCAAAATGTTTAAATTTATCAAACCACCTTGATAGCCATTAACAACTACGTTTAATGTTAAATTGTTAAATAATTGTGGACAAGCCATACAATTGGAACGATCACTTTACGAGTCAAAAACACTGTCATCTTATGCGTTTACATCTATGCGAAACGTTTGTCGGTTATCTATCGTTTGTGGTGGATAGCCTCAAATAGGATAGGATAGGATATAATTAATTATGGAATATTATCATAACTATTATAAAGTTGCAGGTATAGAGATAAATTTCGACGTTCGGGTTCGACGAGACTGCAATTATAAATTTTATTATTAATGTTTTTGACTGGCCAGAACACGTTGTGAAATTATATTATCTTCGGGCTTTAAACTTTATTTATGGACGCTTACGCTATTCAAATATTATCTTGTGATTTCATCAATAGATAAGTTGTCACGAATTAATTTTAGAGGAAAAAAAAAAAGTATACTACTTAAGTTAAAGAATAAACCAGGAAAAGACTAAATGGCGAATTCATAATTATACTGACATGTGTGCTTAAAAGTAAGGCAAGGTCATACGTTTTTTGGGAACAGCAGTACATAGCTGAAGCGTATCGCGACTGTCGTATCGGTAGCGTTTTCTTAAGCGCTTTCCGTAATGTGATTGTGAGTTGATCTTATCCCACAGAAAAGCTGCTACGAAAACGTCTAATAGCAGTAAACGGTTAATAGTTAATTACCGGTATATCTAATGCAACAAGCCCGAAAAAAAAACCTTCAAATGTATCATTTATCTTACGTAATTCAATGGGTGTGCTTGTCAGACACCTTTTACAAAAGGAGCGTACGCGTTCTCCAGCTGTTTTTGTTTCAATAACTAGATAGTCAGAATGATCCTAACTGGTTGAATCCTTTTGACTAACGGATCCTTTAAATAAGTCGATGTCCTCATTCGTAGTTTGTTCTTTAAGCGTTACCAGATGCTACGGATATTCCAGAATTGTTTTGTTGTTGACCTGGTACACTAGATTTTGCAAAAAGGTTTCGAAAGTTCAACGGATCGATATGATGTACCAGCAACTTGAAACACTTCTACTGGGACAAAACTATGCGAAGTTTTCATCGATAACATAATTGACCTAAATTTTGGCTCCATTATAAGACAATTCAAGGCATCACCAATGCGAACTTTAGAAGTAGGATTGTAGAATCCAAGCGCAATTGCAGAAGCAATTTAACGTGGGTTCCACAGTGCGTTATGTCTGCGAGCTCGTGACTGGCTAAAGCAGGCAAATTCGCGCCCGATACACTGTTTTATAGCTCTGTTCAACTCATCGGCATTCGGCAAGCGTAGGTACACTCCACCCGATTTCGACCATTCGTACTGCCACCGGCGAAATGTCTCGATAAGGGACTTGCCATGTCGTCCTTTCCCTGCGCCTCCACAGAGCGGCTACCGGGTCTGCATCGTAGTACCATGGGCCACCACAGGGAGGCGGGTTAGTCTGGCCTGCTGCCCCTACCTACAGCGTAAATATAGAATAGATACCTCACTTTATCCGAGGGGTACCGCACTCATGGACGTTCACTTACGTTATACATGAAGTGTTCATTTTAGGGCAACTCGCTGTAGCGGCGTGATTCATGATACGGTCTTAAGATAAAAGACGCACGTCTTTTACGCATTATGATAACATGTGGTGTTAAATAGAGGAGTTTCAAAGTTCATCGCCCATCACATGTTTGGAGACATGTAGCCATCGCTAGTGAGAACTATTGCAATTTGTGTGTGCAAGACTTATGATTGATTTTGGTTGAACTTCGCTGCATAGCTAGAAATAATAATATTAATAACGACACTACGGCTGAGCCTTATCTGAATTGATCTCTATTTATGGCATGAAGCTAGCAATCATGAAGTTAGTATATTGTTTGTGACAGTTGCTTTAAAATATAGGAATAAACATTCGAATATTGTTGGCACGCGATGGTTTAGATGAGCAGTAGGTCTGCTAAGGGAATATTAACTAATCAAGGCGAAAACATAAATCGAATACACAAACAGCTTACCTATTATAATGGTTGAACTACTGTGCCAATGGGACGAATCGTCGCGAAGATTCTAGAGTGCCCGTGAAGTTTAAAGGCGCCCTGTGCGAGATTGTTCCCAGTTGTCCCGCGGTGTCTCTTCCGGTAGGAACCGCTCATCGAAGCAAAGCTTCACAAAGTTAGGAGTTCTGATAGGCTACACTACCGAATTTGATCTACCTATGTCATGAAACGGTACTGTAGATTTCCTGTATTCATATGCTACAACCAGAAACTCTTATGATCAATAACCTCTAATAATGAGGAATATATTGTTAGGAAATCAGAGCACGACGCGTTGCCTAGGATACATATAATATGAAGTGCTAAAAGCAAAGCACCGTCACTTATCAATAAGCCACACCATTTCATTCTCGATTAACCGCCCTGTGCCCAAACCTAACCTAGGTATTCTTTCCGGTTCTATATCATTATGAATGCGTTGCGCTAGCAACAAGATATCGGTAGCCTTGCGGATTTGCCAGCTTTCATCCACAACTGCCCAGAAAGCGATAGAGAGACGGAAAAGGCGATAGATGCGACTCCGCCAACTATCGGAAAGTCGTTTTCGTCGCTGCCGACAAAAGCAATGGCCAAGTCAAACGAAACCATTACACGCTACCCACTTTACTCAGAGACGTTCGTCGCTGTTCGCTGCTTGACCGCCTCATCTGGGATCTCCCTGTCCATCTACTGGCTATGGACAGTCGGCTCCTTTATAACTCGTAACCGTTATAGTTTGGTCGCACCGCGCAGTCGCCGACGCGCACCAGAAACTTTTCGATTTGACGAACGACAGTAGAACCTTCCAGCGACAGGAACCTTCAGCTAATGCCTGCACACCAGCTGTGCCTTTCAACGAGCGCGCCCGACCCAGCCAAAACGACATCATCCACCCGCTTCTATATTCGCCACAAGCCAGTACCGACGAGGAAACGACTATCAGTGTAAATATTCAATAGATATTGACTCTATTGGCAACCTAACCCGGCGCTATTGGAAGCCAATGCTTCTCCAATGGCCAAGCGGACCTGCGGTCAACCTCGAATAGTTGCGGCAAAGGCGGACAAACACCTATCCACACATATGCTTCTTCTCTCTGCTAGTCTATCTTTGCTCTCATGAGGTTCTGCTGACAGGAAAAGTACCTGGAAGGTGTAAATGTTCTGTCTGAACGAGCCGTGAAGTGCAATGCTACACAGGGATTGGTGACGATGAGGTGACAATGAGACCTTTCCAACGGACTAGACGACGGGTATCGCAAATAAATGAGTTTTGATAATCGTAATGTATCCATAAGCGAAACAAAAAAACGTGAGATATGCAACTTGTCACCAAAGAAACCGTTAGCACACAGAGGGCTCATAGTGTCTTAAGGCTTAATTATATTGTTGATTTCTTTTTACAAACTGAACGATTAGGGAAAATATGTGCAGCTTTTTGACTAATTTAACATATAATAAGAAAACCTTAATAGAAATAAAAGTGTATGTTTATATATGTATTCAATACTAAAGCTAATTTAATGTAATTTGTCGCATTTTCTCTTTATGCCTAAGCTAAGTACCATTTTTCCTATTTTCAGCTGTCGTGCACAACAAGGCTTTAAGGAACTCTAGCGTGTCGGCACTACCGTGTGATCAGCCTTAAGGAACACTTCTGAACTGGTTTCATTAACCGTTTCATCTGAGTCCTGTGTGTATGTACGTCAGCTGTGCAACACTCAGATTCCTAATTTAGTTCACTTGTCATAGAATATCTTGGGTATGTCCGGTCGACTACAGACAATTTATGAATTTGTTATTGAATCCTTAAAAAGCTATTCTAACTTTCCTCTTTAATAGCCACTCGTACATTATCTGTACGCCGACTAGAACGCCTGCCCGACCGCCTAAATACATGTTTCGCTTTCTCGTGATTAAGTTTTTCTTCGTGAAATGACGATAACGTTTTACTGAAAAAGACGTATTTAGGTTTTATTTGCAAACATCATTTTTCGAGCATCGCGTTCGATATCCGATGGTCAGAGGAAACGCGCCCTAGTTCTATATTTTCTCACAACATTTTTTTATCTAAGCAAAGGGTGTAAATGTAGTTTTGAACCTCGCATGTTTTTTCTTTCAGTTAGACACAATAGATTATTGTTTTTGTACTTCTGTCACTAAAAATATTGCATGTAAATGTCTACCTAAAATGTCTCGCTGACGTTCTCGCTTGCGCAAGTGGGCCGCGGTGATATTTATTAATAAAAAAAATATTTGCCACATAGGAACCTCAAAAGGGTATTGGGAAGAAAAAATTAAAAAATAAACTTGTGCCCTATATAGATAAATATGTCTATAGCAATATATTAAATGTCAGCTTATATACATATACATATATGTATGTATATATATATATATATATATAGGGGGAGGAATTCAATATCGCGGCTGATTTTTCGATAGACGCGCACATTCTAGCATTTTAATTAATCTAATAGAGACATTTGAGATGGTGCATTCTCAGCCCAGTTGTTGACTATTGGTTCTGATAATTCGAAATTCTGCCAGCCCATCATCGCCCAAATAATGTGGCATTTGCTAACGGTCTCATTATGTATAGTAGTAAATACGAATATGGAAACCGCATGAAAGAATGTGCGAAGCTTTGAAGTTAAATTAATTAGAGATACAATGAGGCATAGGTAGGTTTCTTATTTAAACAAACACTACTCGAAAAACGAACAGCAGTGCTCTTATTATCCAGCTAGTTAATCAGACATTAATTAATTAATCAGACATAATAATTATTTGCAAACAATATCTTACTCGTAATGGATGTTCTGATAAAACTGGCCATGTGTAGGGGGTCTATAAGGTTTGTTAACACACAAAACAATGACAAAATGTTTTACTACGCCGACGATCTCCTAAAATTGGGGCAAGTCGATTAACCATCACTTAAGACATGGATACTGCTTTTGGTCGAAAGCAAAATTTTAAAAAGGGTTCTCTATATCATGAATGCCTCGATAGCAAAGTCTATGTTTATGGACGTTTTGCTCAAACATTAGCTTCCTGAATTTTGTTTTGTGTCTTCTCTCTTTGTTGTCGAACTTCACAGATTTGTCTTATTATGAATGTGATATCGAACTTTGGATGCTGACGGATTCGGGCTAGCGAATTTACGACCGATACGACAACAGCAATAAAAAAATAACATCACTTGGAAAAACACGTTCCATGGCTAGATAATCGACTTCTATTGCGGAGACAAACGTTCGCATAACAGACCACCCTTCTGTGAGCATGATCGTCGTCTAAAGCTCTAGAAGCAATCGTATCTGACGCTGACCATCAGAGTAGCAGTTGGAGTATACTCAACGCTCTATGCTACAATTAGCGAATTAAATTGTAACGCGTCTATAATTTTTGCATAGAGTACGCACTGAGTCTCGCTTCATCAGCTACTCATCTTCTCGGTGGTTCCATCTAACAGGAAGCTAGCACTCGTTGACCCGATATACGGCGCGCTCATCCGTCCGTGGTACCTCGCTACCATATAGTGCGACCGCATGAACGTCACGCAGTACTCAAATGCGAAACAGTCTCACTGACAATAATGGGCAATTTTTTCTGCACCTCAACCCCACAGCCTCATCAGATAGCAATAGACAATGATTCATCATAAAGTGCGAGTTTATAAAATAGCCCAGACATGACGACGAACGCGCTCGTCTGCCAATCGGATCTGGTCATCTTTTTAGATGACAAATATATGACTATGTACCCGTACGTATCTTAGTATGCTACTGCACCTGTTCGAAAGGCGGATGGTAGCGTCTTAAAATTACAGGACCACTATCGTGCGAAATAGACGGAATCTGATGATGTAAGGCCTATTGTGAATCGGCGGGTAATCAACTACAGCTGGTCGGTGAAAAGTTTTCATTTAAGTGTATGCATTCATGTGTGCTTCTAGGAGCTTGATGACTCTCGATCAGGGGAAGGACGAAGCCCGAATAGGGCCGAGGTGGCATAGTAACGCAACTCCGTTGGCCAGACGCAGCGGTCAATCAACTTCAGCAATGAATTCCCAACCTGGAATGACCAGTTGGTGAGAGCGTTAGAAGGACGAACTACTTGTTAGGAGAAATGAGGACACGTGGTAGGTGATTTTTCCTTTAAAGTTTAGTCAACATGTTATTTATTTGCTTTCAAAGCACTTTCTCTTCTTGTTCGTTTTAAAATCGTTTAACACATGGATAGCACTATCAAACCGTTGTCGATGTACCTAGAGACAGCACTTAAGCCACAAGCCACGTTGAAACTTATTAGAGCCTACACGATACATGTTAAGTAAAATTAGAAATAAACAGATTAAGTGCATAGCATTCGTATGATGACGATACGTTTGTTCTCGGTTCAGCTATCGTTGGTTAAGTGTCCTTCAGATACGCTGTAGAAGTTTAAGTTGTTTACCGTACATAACGACTGCGACGCCGAGGGTTTTTTTTTTTTCTCTATTTTTCTGTCAATCTATCTACTTCGTCTAAAAATAATCGGAAGAAATTTCTTTTGCAGCAGGAGAACTATAGCACATATCAGATGTATAACGGCTACGGCTGAACGCATCAATTTGATAAAACTGATTCCACCAGCTAAGCCCCTATCTGTCCTGGGATTCACGCGCACAACTTACTCCTCATATTGTAGAAACGCTTAAAACCTAATTATGTAACATCAATCTTTATCGTGTTATTCAGATACAATGTAAATATCTGTGTCTGTTGTTATTTACTAGGAACAGGTATTCATATGTCAACTTCCCTATAAACTATGTATGTATGTATGTATGTATTTCGATCGAGTAAAAACACTTGGCTTGCTAACTATGGCTGCACTGGGCAAAGACCGCTACAGTGGCTTTCATGATAACATCGTAAAATCTCTATCGGCACGAGTATCATCGGCAGGTAATTTGGAGATGATACAAACTTCTAATAAGTATATATAAGAGTAACGTGTCGTAATATGAAGATTAACATAAGTATGTATTATGCGTATGAAGATCTAATATGGTAATGATTATTTAAAATAATAATACTGCTGGTAATAGTGATCACACCGCAATGTAACGGACATGCTCAATGAAGACAATTTGGTACCATGCCTTGTTCATGATCTCTACCGCGTAAACGATAATTGCGTGAGGTCAATAAATGACAGTCTGTATTCCGTCTGCTCTCTACAGAGGCACACATGAAAAGACAACAACGAATATGCCCTCTGGCGAAAAATGCGAAATCGTCACTCTGGCGTCCTGTTGAACAGGTCGACGCCTTAAGGCAGTCAACAATCTGTGGACGAATCTGTAACTCAATATTTAGCGTCCTGAAGCTAGGTTTTACCTGGCCGAGCCTACTGCTTTATACTCGAATATTCATTCAGATTGGTTGCTGTTTTGTTTCTATATTCTGTTCGATAACCGAGCCTACAAAGGTTCGAAAGCTGTGTACAATTTCAACAAGTTTACAAGAACAAGCCAAACAAAGTTTTCTATAAAAACACGCGAACGTTTCCATGTAAGAATGGATCAACTTGCCAGTTTTCGAAACGTACGAAACGCTAACATAACACATATACGCCGTTGCTTATGGAAAAAAAAATCGTATAAACCAATAATTATTAAATTAAATATTTGGTAAACATTATCGTCAGATCTGTTCTGCTGTGGCTGTAGCTGCAGCATCGCTATTAACTTGGAGCCAGTTGATTCTAAATAATGAATTCAATGCCGTCTCGCAGTTTCGTCCATTCCGGGGCATCGCGGCCAACGTTAGTATCACTTCTAGTCCTTAAACTTGCAGTTGGTTTGCTTTTGAATTTGACAATGAAAGACCATAGCTAATCTACGAAACTTAATTGGACCCTGAATTTGCTCAACAAGTAACCGCGAGTGCGTACGACGCCTTAAGCTACCCTGTTGTAGCTATGGCACATTTGTTTGCATAAATAATTAAACATTTCGATAACAGTGTAAGCCGATTACTGTTACATGATCCTTAGGAAAACTTACTACATCACTTAGATCTTGGCAACGGGATTCTTTTCTTCTTTTTATAAAGACTAATGATTTTGGCCTGTCTGTCCACGCGTCGCTATCGAACCCGCGTCGAAATCGCCTAGCATCGCATCAAATTGCGCTTTCGACAGAGCGTGCTCAGACGGACGCAAAGCGTTTACTTGGACCGAATAACTAGTCAGGGGCGTTCGCGTTGTGGAGAAGTCCTGGTATGGGTCGAGCACAGAATCGAAGGCCAAATTGTTCTTATGCATATGTTGTACATTGAATCCCAGTGTGTTTAGCTGCGGGGTGCCAAGTGACGACGGGAACAAGCGACGGCTTCCGACTGGATCGACGTTTTTTGCGTTTGTATCGTACTGACTAATGCCGTCGAGCGAAGACTGCTGCAGCAGCATATTATCACAGGAGGCCGAACAAGTGGTTGGAATACCCTGCTTTAGCCCGTCAGCCAATGAAACGCTGATTACTTGCGATCTGTACCGGCTGCATGCATCGTCCATTCCAGTGAAGTTCGCTTTTGAAGTTGGCAACGGCGAGTCCAGCGTATTATCGCAAGCTGTGAACTCTTCGCAAAGATTTCGTGGCGTTGTCACGACGCGTCTGTTCCATACGTCCTAAAAGGGATGGTCAAACATATCGGATCGCATTTAGTTTGTTTCAAGTAATTGAGATGGGAGCGATACCATCACAGATGCATGCAAAGCTAAATTCTAATACAGAAACTCGTTACTTACGTAATTCGTTCGCTATTGCATCCTTATGATAACTATTTTAGGCCACCGAATGTTAATGGAGAAGACATACATATGCATACTTAACGCTACGTTCTAATTATATTCCAACAACCGAAATCCATTGCCTGAGTGCTCCGCGTTTAAGTACAGTTATAGAAGGATAGATATATAGGCGAAGCGATAGATTTGCCGCTTCTCTGCACATAACTCTCGCATGGTTATCAAGCTACCAAACAGGCCCGTCTGCAATAGTGCCTAGAACGTGCAGTGTAAAAACGGACTGTATCAATTTGAAACATTTCAACTTCGTAAAAAAAAAAGGCCATCAGTAGAAATAATGCTGTGCCTTTCTTTCTTTGTGTGCCTGTGCAGGTCTGATTAAGTAAATTACCAGGATCGTACACAAAGCAGGCCTAGAAACCATAACGCTATGTAGCAATAATAAAAATAATAATGATCATTATCTAGTTTCAAGATCTTTCAAACAATGCCTTCAACGGATTGAATAATCTTTCGAGCTCCTAAAATCCGTATAGGTAACTTGTTTTAAGTTTATTCTCTAATAAAAAAAAAAAGAATCAACAGAGAGCACTGGACACTTTGGTAGTGGTCTTTGTCGCATTTGCCTAGGTAGGATAGTAGATAAAAATATGTTACAGTAATACGGGAGTTGTTGAACGGATACCGGTGACCTCTTTAAGATTCCGGTAATCTGCCCCGTAGCTCTGGTTCAGTCGACCGATGATACGATACACGTATAGTTTAGTCATGGAAATGAAGGCGTGAAAATGACACAATACAGCCGCGGCTTCAATACGCCATAGGAACTAACTTACTTGTGGCGTACGTAAATCGAACCAGACGTTGTGTTTCGACGACTGGTCCTGGAAAAGATAACAGGTCACGTTAGCCCCTGACAAACTTTTCCCTTCAAGCTATGATATAAAGCAAACAACCGATAGGACCATATTAGTGAACGTGCATGCAGTATTGGGTAAGTACGGAGGTTTCATGATGAATCTAACTAAGCAGGTCGTCCTTGAATACGAATTGAGCTTGAATAAAGTTCCTTACTCAATTGCCGCAAGTTTGTACTGTATATGCATTGATAGCAACCACAACTAACTCTTTAATTAATTATTAATTAATATTATTAAAAAAAACTTACTTCTCGTTGAAGGGCATCCACCGAAGTGTTGGTAGATACGTCGTCAATCCCGGGCGTGATCATCCACGATTGAAAGTTTCGTTCAGCTTTCGGAGTAGAGGTTGGATTCTAATGGACAAAATGAATAGAACAGTATAAATTTCAACCCATGTTTCTATTTGCCAATAGTATGCGATAACATCTTGAAGTAGAGCAGTTGAAAATTATGGATGTCCGCTCAAATTCTTACTAGGATAAGTAAAAAAGGCTATACAATACAGTCTAGCCAACATTTTATTCCAGTCGTCACACAGATAACCAGAAAGTGTGTTTTTAATATCACCACCAAACGTGTTCTCTATTAAACTCGTATTCTCCGCGTTGTTTATATAAGACATATATAAAAAATAAATAAATAAAAGTCTTCGAATTTGGCAACGAATGATTTTTTGCGTTCTATGAAGAAATCCATTGCTTCTATGTAACGATGATACGCGTTAAAATTTTGAATAAATTGTCTCATAGATAGCAACACTGTCACGGTTAATGCCGGAAGAGAATAGATTATGATGTTCATTATGACACGCCGTTGCATTTCTTAGATACACAGAAATGAGAGAGCAAGAATTGTTGAATTAACAAACTAAGAATAAAATTAAGCTTTTGCAACATCTTTTATTCAGAAGATACGGTTCCGACCGTTTTAGAATTACTGCTCGATACACAACATCCGACACTTAGATCTGGTCCGTGGTGATCCAGATTCGAACACGGGCACAGATGCAATTCTTAGGATCTATCCGTCTAGATGCCCAGCGGCTTAAGTAGCAGACGTAAAACACAAACAAATTTTTAAGCGTCCAGAGCTGCTCTGTATTATAACTGACCAACCAATCGCCCCCCGCTAGTAGACCATGTGAAATCTTGATCAATATTCGCTTAGATGTGTATAGGATGAACTAAGTCATTCAACAAAGGAAGCCTTTAAAAAAGACTAAAAGTTCTCCCGCATAGGGCTTGGGGGTTCGAGGGCAAGTGACTCCTACTTGTAGCTGGAACTGCCCACCAAACAGAGAAGGTGAATATAGTCGATCAAGATCCCTCGATCTCTTTGTGGGCTAAATAATTAGACCATGGGTCAGGGAAAAATTCATATCAAAGATATCGTACTCTATTAAATGCAGTGATGACATTTAATGTTTAAATATCACGTTTGTTTTAATGAGTATCGTAGAATAGAAGGCTGCGTTTACCATTGGCTCCAAGGGTTGTAGTGCGCATTTTTTTGGAATGATTATCAGTACTGAAAATTACCAGAAAAACCCATTAGTTATAGTCACCGATCATCGTCATTTACCGAATGTGAATATGGCGCGCCGATGTCGTCAGGTCGTCGGGGACCACTTAGCACTGTATGTAGAGAACGACCTGAAGGAAGGTCGCCAGAGCTCAGCTGGTAGCCTTTTAGTCTCGTACGATCTATGTGTACGTTGCTGATCGAGTTTTTCACGCTGGCTGGAGTGCTGGCCAGAGTGTGCGGAAACCCCAAGCTCGAAACGTCCCTACGGATAGTTTTCCTTTCCGGTGTTTTATGTGGAGTGCGGGTATGCTGTCCTGGTGTATTTGGTACTGCGGGCGTGTCTTGGGAACAATGCGAAGCGAGGGGCTGAGGTGCTCTAAATTACCGATTTTTGATGATGACGAACAATACGCATAAGTATTGCTATAGGCTATGGTGCTTCACGGAAGATTAAAGGACCCCTTCCATGACATGCAGTACCGAAAATCGCCGCTAACATGTTACATTTTACTTGACAGAAGTGCAAAATATACAGGCTGATGAAAGATGCTATAAAATATAAACAGGCATATACTTACTTAAGCTGGTTCCATGAAATAGCAGCGCGACACGTCTCGCGGGACGTGGATCCCTAAACAGGAGGAAGCAGACGAAAACGTGAAACACTACCATACCGTTATATCGCACTTTACTTATATATATAACTAGGACTAGAGTAATGAGTTGTGCAGTGAGTGAGGGTCAGACTGAATGAAAAAGAAAGGTTTTTTGCGAAGAAATTTCACTTTTGACACCTACCCTGCCTTTTACCGGGGTGAAAAGTTGCCGAAGCAGTCTGAGATATTTGTTCCCTATACAATAAAGAGTACATAATTGAGAGAACTGATAGTAGAAATCTGCTAAATTCGACAATAGAGTCCTGAACTCGGGAAGTGTACCCCACCACGATCAGCTACGACACCACGAGCTACTTAATTGTTCCTGAAGATAGGTTGCAAGCACCATTGTCAAATATATTAAATATCTGTAATTTTATCAGAAACGAATAGCCTACTTGTCTCTTGAACTAGACAAAGCGCACTGACCCTGAACATCCCGCCGACACCGGGCAGCACTTATCCGTGATGACAGGTTTCCATACAGAATTGTCACTGGTGACGAGAAGTGGTATCTTCTCGTTAACGTAAAGAAAAGATAGTAAGGGTAGTCTTGGGACAAACACCTAAGTTATGCCAGATCTCAATCTCAAAAATATGACGGTTTGCGTTTGGTCAGACTGAAAGGGTTTTATACACTTGAGAAAAACAAGGCGCTTATGGTTCTCCATGTGGCCTAATTTAGTCATGGAACTGGGCTTCCGATAAAAAAAAACTCAATGGAGAAGGCAAAGAAATAATGCCAGGCCGCACATGACAAAAGTCGTGAGAGCTACGTTAAATAAGAGCTTCTTTTGCATCCACCAATCTCTCTAAACGTCTGACAATGAAAGGGGTCCTGAAACTTAAGTGGACGAGTTTCTCAATGCCGGATATGAAAACTTCTGGCAAGAAGAAATGAATAAATTGGTTCAGAAATAAAGAAGCTCGTGGAGAATGACAGTAGATATATAGTAAACTAATGTAATTTGTTATTATAATTCGGGTGAAGCGCTGCGTTTCTTTGACAACAAATAAAAAAAGGAGAAAGTAACCTACATCTCAGATTGACGTTTATACAAAATGTCCAAGTCAAGCATTTGTGAGTAGTTTGATGCAGATGTTTCTGATAACTACTCTTTTTTTTGCAGATTTTAGGGACGGTTTTTGGAATAGGACTATGTGTTGCTTCGTTACAAAGACGTTCTATGACTTTTAGGCTTTTTTTTCCATGCTTTGCATCTTTAAAATTTTTTTTCACGCTTTAGGGTTTCTGAGACGTTTAGCCTAATTTCAGCCCAAGTTAAGACCGCTAGATTTTTTTTATATGTCACTAATATTTCAATAAGTCTAAGCGTACCAACATTAATTCGCTTACGACTTTTACTGAATCAGATATTTGCGAATCTATAAAACATAGTCTTGCATATGATTTCTGACATTTTAGAAGCCGAACGCAGCACGATTGGCAATAAAGACATTTGCCAGGGATGTCTCTGTCGGTACGCGAAAAAACAGTTGTTTAAGCAGCAGCTGTAAATTAATTAATTTTTTACATGTAAAATAAGCGGCATCAGTCATCTTTAAATTAATCGAAACCTATATATAGATTTAATCGTTTCGCTTGTTGAGGGAAACTTCAAAGTATACAACTGTCATACCTGTGTCCCACATTGTTCCCATCCCCAAAATATTGTTAAATACTTTGATGTTATACTTAAGCCTTTTTGTGCCGTACCGTTTAGTAACGCTAAAGTTTTAGTCCAATATCATTAGAAACTGCTAAAAATAAGGTCTCACTTACTTCAACTTTCCCATTGAAATATTTTTTGTAGCAGAATATGCGCTTATTTCCGATCTCACTACTGATGAATTCTAAAGGTTCCTTCGAAGCGTCGTACACTTCACATTGGATGACCATCACAGGAAAGGCTCGAACCTTGAAATCAAATGAATAAATTTTCCTCACCGTTAAATAGAAGTCGCAAGACAACTATGCGCGCTTATCTATTTTCAAACGTCTATCAATTAAACACATATAATTCGGACATCTATAATAACTTAGTTTCCACTCAGACCGATCCAGCAATGCAATCCAGTCGAGCAGGGCAAGACTCCTTGTGCAACTAGCTGATCCATGATACCCGACTTGCAACACGAGAAATTCAAGCAAAACCTAATTAAAGAGGTCGTATCAATTACTGGTTTACTACGCCTGAAAATATTATTACCTATTAAAATAATGAGTCGGCACAAATCACGTTTGTGTGCTACGCCATACAAGTGTTGCGTCACACAACACCGTCTCCCTAGGGATTAAACATATCGATTATGTAATCAATCAATCAATCCGTGTACGCAATCTAAAATCACTTACCGATGGCACCGAAAAAAATGTTCCACACACTACTAAATAGAATACCTCAAAGTACGCATTTCGGTACGGGAGAAACAGTCGAGACATTTAAAGGACGCAGCTGGCATATGCGCATCGCCTTCTCCAGAGCAAACCGGAGATAAAAGTATATATGCATTATAGTTTGGACTGGTTGACTTTGATACTCACTATGCATTAGAATAGAATAATACAAAGCGACATCGAAACTTTTACCGCTTGAGCTCGATACTCGCAGTGAGCTGTTGGTCTGTCCTGCGAAACGACGGTAAACTGGAGACGCCATCCGACGCACAGAGCATTTCTGTAAAACCACAAACGGAAGACGCATTGACTTACATACGGACTCACCTTGCCGCTAAGAGTTCGTCTTAAAAAACGAGGGTCAATTTTGATGAAGCCAGTCTGGCATGAGGTTGACTGAATCTTCGTGTCCTGGGTTTCTTGCACGATCGCCAGTAGGTATGCCACCGTCGCTACTACCTTCATTGTAACACTCTACTATTAACTTGCCTCTGTTAGATACTACCAACGAGTTCGCCGGTAGTACTGAGGCGTGGCCTTTGAGATACCGAAGTCTAGTAGTAATCAGGTATAGTTTTCTCATACTAGAAAAAAAGTGGAGACCGCGGTACTAACTGGCGCATATAATATATGTAATGATTACCGTTTGAATAAACGCAGAGAATCTACCCACGAAGCAAAGTGATCGACCTGGCAATGCTAGTTAACACCTACTTGTCTCTGTCGTCCATTAATAGATCCGAGTAGTTGAAATGAGCCTCTCCTATATGATGGATGCATTCGAGAACAACGAATCCGTAACGTTTGGCCGGGAACAGTTTCTTGATTACTCCTTGACAAACTTCGCCCTAGACGAGGGCAACACATAATCGTACAATTCAATCCAGTTTGGCGTCCATACACTAGTACTGAGGTTTCATTGTAAATACGAGATAAATTTGAAAAAACTTTGATACAATTCGCCGATAAAGTACCGAGAAACAACTTGATATGAGTCGGAAAAAGCGGTATGAATATCTACCTGTTACACTGCCATGACGACCGCTTCCCCGACGTCAATTCAACATGCTTCCCGAATGTTTTTCTGTCACAATGGTGCGTTATATTTCATGTGTACGTATATCTGAATATTTATGTAAGTGATACTGTTTTTATGATAACATTGGTTCTCATTAGCAGGCTTCAAGTGTAATACACTTCGAGGATACAATCGAAGAACTAGTATGAGCGAACTTGAATCGAGATCTTGTGACTTTTGGAGATCCACCGATTGTGCCAGTCTAACGCGGAACTGACAAAAACTTCAGTCGACCTTACGACGGTTAGGTAGATTCAAGGCGGAGTATCCGCAAGTATACGCCTTAAATTTCAGGAGGATACAGAAACATCTCCATCGCAATTTAGGCAAAAGTGACTGGCAGCGCTATCTCAGATAATAGGTATGCCTTCATCGAAATAGTCCTAATCGAGCCGTGATCATTTTTATGCGTGTGGTCGCGTAATATATATATCCCTCAATGATGCACATTTATAATGACTTTTTTCTCCATCGTGAAATGCAGGAGTACGTCGTCAAGACTTTATATAGCTGAAATCACTAGAGTTGACAATCCCCTGAAGAGCATTATTTCGTATACGTTCGTGTATACGAAACACTGGAACGCCTAAAAGTCCCCCATCTCCCCCAAAAAATTATGGTATATATGTACCCATGAGCTGGCAGAAGTCTATGTACCAAATGCCGAAATGGCGCAAAGTATTAGGTTTACAGTAGGTCAGAAGCTAAGCTTTATACGGATAAGCGTGTTTTCCACAGAAACCATGTTGGCTTTATAAGTCGACTAATAGAAGAAGGACATCATGTATATGTTCGAACCCATACCAACGGGGCTACATGACTACAGAAAAAAACAGTCTGTCGCGAAAGCAGACGCCATTTTTACATGTTAAACATATGAAACGGTTCGTACATTATGGCTGTCACGTTGATCTATTGTATAAATGATGCCGCCATCAACGGTTTTTTCGAACGTTCGATCGAGGGCAATGACTTGAGCAAATTAGTGATGATAAATAGTCGATTTTCACTCAGTGACAAACATACAACCGAAATACTGGGCAATAGATGCATCGCTGTACAACAAATTGATACGCTACATGTTGAACGAGGACGAACGCATAAGCGGTAATTAACTAGAAGCAAGCCAAAGCGTGCTTCAGAGCACACATCAGACACTAGCTGACAATTAGATACTGAGAAATATGGAAAGAACATATCATAATTTGTTTACAATATGGAAAAAAATCAAAACAACACGTCATACTAAAAATGTTTGACGCTCACGAACCGCTCAATGATAAACATATTATTATTTAATCGTAGATTAGTATCAGATTGTCACTGGCAGCTTTGGCATCGCTTATTGTTTACCATGCTTGACACGGTTAGATCTCTTGTTGGTCGATCAACGAAATCCCTTAGACTTGAAAATCATTGCTAGTCAATCTGTTAATAAGACACAATCAATGTACTCTAGCACAAAATAGCGAATAAACTACATATACAATGTAGTTTGTGCAGATGTTGGTACTGCATCAATCGGACTGTTGTATCGTGTAGCCCACCTGTTCTTTATCCAAAGCTGTAAGCGCCGAAGCATTGTGCGAGGCAAGAATTGACGAAGACATCGACGACGCACGCACTTCTCCTAAGCGATGACAACTAATATTAAAATTTTAACGCGCGCCGTATATAGCCACAGTGAGCTGTCAGTTCGTGCGAAAACGACGATCGCACGACTGCACGTTCCTGGTTAGGGTAACAGTATCCCGTGCTTAATGGCCTCTTTGACGTATTACTATCGTTTGTCTGCCTGTTTTTTCAGGTTTCGTCGTTTTTGAGCCTTAGTACTGATCAATAAAGCAGCTCCTGGTGGGGTTACTACGAGATGCCTGGGGTGGTTCGCACAAGAACAATACTACTGACAATGCAAGAGCATTCATGAAGAGGACCTTGTCCGCAGTTCAGGTGTATCGCACCTACGATGGCGACTGTTTGACCTCTTGAATTTGGTTTTTAACTCATATTGGTTGGCGGAGCACGTCGGCCTATCGATCAGCGTTTGGACGGCGACAGCACAGCGTTTCGGTGTCGCTAGATGTCGGTGGGTATCTTTGCATGAAGTGGGCTCGTGCATGTAGATTTGTGCATGTGTAATAAAGCTGCACGTCGCGATCGCTCAACGTGCACTGTTTTCCTATCCGTTTGTTCCATTCCCTCTTTCTCTTTTGTCTAACTGTTTTTATATAAGAATGCCGAATGTATTTTTCATAGTATATTGGGCGTTTGTATGTGTGTATGTGTATCTGTGTTTTTGTCTTATGCGTACCTAAATGTGGGTGCAAATGCACATGACGCTGATCAATAGCAAATTCTGCTAAAGAGCACCTTGCGTAGAAATCATACTGATGTGGTAATGTTTTAGAATAGTTTATGTGTATTTGCTTACGGTTATTTGTTGGCCGATAGGTTGCTCGCGTTCTTATACCCTAACCTGTACAACAGTCTACGAGCGATAGTTCAAAAAGACCGGGGTTACATTAGAATGACACGCTGCTTTCAAGCGTGTAGACAGGTCACTTGTGGATCCATACCTAAATGCATGAATTTACTTATACAATTTAATTACTTGACCATGTAATCAATTAAATTGAACGAGATTCTTACTGTAGTTTATAAAAAAAAGTGCACAAAAGGATGCAGCAACAGTTCGCTCCCACAGATTACTCCTGTTAATTAGCAAATCGTCCCTAGTTAAAAGGTCGCCAAACTGCTCGGCCGGCGATGAAGTTAAATTACGTACGAACCGAATCAAAGATAAACGCTAAATAATGCGATATATATGTATACACACACACGCATATATATATACATGCGTGTGTGTAAGTGGCTCGACAAATAGCCCGACTTTGGAAAATGATTTTATAATAAGTGGAGAAAGACCTTCTCTAAAATGGTTATAGTTACTATCATGAAAATCTCTGCCATTAGAGGGTAAACTGTCACGCAGCTAGCAGCTTAAGTATGGCACCTTATCGATAGGTTTGGCTCTGTCTTCTCAGAGTATTAATCTTAGTTGTTAGAGAACATCAGTCCCCTACAATAAGACCACTGGGAGCTGGAATATAAATACAATCGCCTTTAAGTACAGCAAACGTTCCACTTATTTTTTAGGCCGTCCAAATTTAGACCAACCATAGATGTTTCATACCCTGAATATCACAATATTGAGCAGCAGGACCTATTTTTTGCTTTGAGCAGATTCCTACATAAAATTAAGGTTAGGCGACCCGTATTTTTGTACGTAGTACTGCGGACAGCAACACTCGATGCAAATATTCAGTCAAATTGCGAAAACATCGTGACAACTGTAAACTGTTACGTTGATATCGGACAGAACCCGAATTTGGCTCAAATCCCTACCTGGGTCGCAGTTCCCCTTTGGCCCTCACAGCTCGCATACTGATCAGGACAAGTTTTGACGCCCGGAGAGCAGCTGCAGTGGAACTCGGCTGGGTTGGACGATGGAGGACTTCTGCCGGGGACTTGTTATTAATGATCTGGTCCATATAAAAAGGACATAGGTCTGCATACGCAGCGGGTATGTACCGAACGTACAATAATCACAGCGGATGTTCCGGCCGCGACACGTTTGAACACCGAACGAAATATCTCCGCTTGTTGAGGTGCTATACCGGGTTGGTGGTCACTAAGTGGCATAATTATCATTTCGTGGTACGGTTCGTTTAGAAGAGAGGTCAAAACGATTCTGAACCCAAACTGTGATTTTGCAGCAGGAAAATAACGTGAAATAATTTCACTAAATATCGATAGCTGAAAGCAAAATTGACCAAGCCGAGGCTAAGTTATCTAAATATTTCGGGTTTTACGCTTCGTCTATCGACAGCTAGCCTTTTCCATCACTTCAGTTCACACTCCGTTCAGCTTCAAACCTATTAGGCCTTTTTGTGAAAAGAAATAGGACAACAGCCTAAACATCCTGAAAAACAAGAAGGTCTCTATTTCAAATGCCAAGTGTAAATCAAATTTAGGCGATTGAATGTTTAGATGGCATGTTGCAATTATTACGTACGCAGATACCTATCTGAGATGGTTCGGCTCTCCAGATCAGCGCGGAGTGCCATTTCCTTCCTGAACGTGGCCATTCAACCTACGGACTTTACCCCTTATTTTCTGTTATTTCTATAACTGTAAGGTTGTACTGCTGTGACGAATGAACGTGAAAAAGTTCTATCGACCTTAGGTAAATTAGGTAGTTAATATCGGTCGAATCGTACGTTTACTGGTGTGTTTGTAGAGCATTTCAAATCGCCTGTATTGTTTATTGTCATTCCTTTATGAAGTCAGTTAATTACAATATTCGCTATAATGAACATCATAATTGCGTCCGAATTTTTATCTAGTTATTTTGAGTTGTTTATTACCGATTGGCCGCAATTAAAATAAACAATATTGTTTTTACTAGCTCCACAGTAGCCGATTTGGTAGCCGATCGGACGGCCAAGCCTTTGGTTAACAAAGGTCAAGGGTCATTGCTTTGTAAATTGCCAATGACGTATGCTACACCCCCTGGCTGAAAAAAGATTATGGGGACTAACTTAGTAATCATTATGCCATGCAATGAGAACGCAAAGCTACGATGCGCTCATTTATTTCTTTACTTTATTTAAAAATTAAATGAATTCGATATATTTCAAAGCTTATTGAAATTGAGCTCGATTAAAGAATTCCATTCTACTTAATAAACATTTGAAAACAATCAAGCTATTTGTGTAATAGCAATACATTCTCTATATATTTATCATCCTTCGTTGGTCTTCATCTGGTGGTTGAAGTATACTATAGCATAGACCTCAATAGAGTTATATCATAAGCATTCATTTGTCAACGGCCACAGGCAATAAAAAGAACTGAAACCGGACCTCCGTGTCTATTAAGGCCACAACAAACATTTTGTTAGACGATATATTATATAGCATTGCAATTTATGCTGTATAGGTGATATGTACATGTAATTTGCTGTCCCTTTGAGAGCAATACAACAATAAAATGAAAGCTTCGAAAAAATCCTTACAAAATAAAGTGCCTAATATAATTTAAAAGATCAATAGTAACGAAGTCTATTAGCTCAATACGAGAAAGTAGATATATTATGACACAAAACGTTGTTAACGTTACAGCACTTGTTGCTGATTCAGATGAAGAATCGGCTGGGTTTAGGGGAGGCCTGCTATGCGCTTCCTTTCTTTAAATTGAAGCGCAAATATTAGGGCCATATCGACGCTAATACACAGAAGGGTATGAGTTCCGTCCTCCGATGGCATAACGACGGATAGAACTACCTCAAAAGTGAAATTCAGAAAAAGTGTCAGGAATAATTGGAAAATTACACACACATGAGGGTGGAGAATATGATGACTGTGACACATTTTGAACGGTGCAAACTTTCAGTAGGTGGGTGGTCGAAGAAGGCTGTTTGAAGGACTTACGTGCTAGCGTGTGCAGGCTTGATGACGTATTTCATCTGTCAACGAGTTTTGATGAAACTTGTTCAAGTGAAGCCGCGCTGAAAATACTCAAACTGCGAATGGCGACAGGCAGAATAAAACCAAGCTAGCAGTTTACGGCAGACTAGACAAAGTAATATAATCTTTATTAATGGGGTTCGAAATTCTATTGTAATCTGTTAACCGAATGCAGAGGAACCAGCCAGTGCAACAGCGGAATCTAACTACGATTGAATCTTCGCAATGAATGAAGATAATGAAGGTTTTAGCGTTACAGCTATATGGTGCCTATTCCAAACGTTTGTTCATCGAACGAGATTAGTATAATTCGTTTATGTTTCTAGACGCGGCCGAGCGTCACCCTTCAAATGCTGACAGAATAATAAGAATTATGAATAGTGTTTATAGTACTTAATTTCGTATTACCAAATAATAAAGCATATGACGCATATAACGCACCGATAGCATGCTGGCAGCAATCAGTCATATGGTAAGCGGTGCGAGGGCGGTGCCGCTGTTTCCACATGTCCACGGTGAAAAAAGCCACCGGCGAAATTAGGGAGGAGAGCAAAAAGAAAAAGGGTGGCCCATCTTAAGATGCTTAGTAGAAAGATATTAGTAAATCATTTATATAATTACGTATTACGACCGTATCATAGGCAGCGGAAAGCGGAGAAAATCGAAGAACAGGGTATTCCTACCTAACTTTGACCTAACACCACGAGTAATATATATATATATATATATATATATATATATTCGAAGATAGCAACCGAATGTTTACAGCGGATCCATGTACAACACCTTACAAGGCATGCATTTGTACACGATCTACGTCACAATGAAGTGGTACGGTGCCTACCGAATTCAAAGACACATCGTAGCCTAAGTTCGAAGCCGGGTGCAAAGACATTTTGTTTCGTACTGAGAGTCTAGCCGAAAGGCTGTAGTATCGCACATAAATTTGAAAAAAATTTGTTTAAATTTACCATACTGTCAAATAAACTGAGAGGCTGATGAACCTATCTGCTTATTAACACAGTTCCGCCAGAACAACAACTTTAAGGCAGTTAGGCGTATTCCAACTATTTATGCTTGACTTAATCACACCACTATAAATTACGTATCTATCTCCGTAACTGTAACCGTCTTGGTCACCGTCTGTTTTTTCCAAGGTCGCCACTGAATCTAACGTGCTCACTTGCGTAGGGAAGTCTTATACTTGTTCCTAAACGGGCTCCTTTTGCAGACACTCACTCGAATTTCGTAGCTTCTATCTGGTTTTCTTTAGCCACTTGGCTACAGTGTTGCCTGTCGCGTCTAAGGCCAGATGTTGCTTTAACTGTTTACTTATCTGTGTTGTTCGTTTGTTGGTTAAGGAATAACTTAGCAAGTCTGTAACTTAATACGTATAACTTTGCATCTAGTTTGACGCAACCTTGTAAGCCTGTTTTCCTGAAGGTAGCCTTGTAGGCGACCACATCGCATGTTCTAGAACAGCGAACATCAACTGTCGCTAAATTCCAACACGCAACGGTCTACATAGATTACGTTACTCATATGTTGTCCAGACAGTCGATTTCTATTTGCGCCGTAAAACTTGAATGTGTAGAACGCGCGTTCGAGTTTTTCAGCCTTCCAAAAATTTTTATAGGCCCAGCCCAGTTCATTATTGCAATTTTCTAGCCAAGTTTTAACCAGCTAAGCACACTTTGATTCGTTCCTATTGTCAGTCACTGCCAAGAAGCTCTTTATAGAAGCCGTATGGGTGTTTACATGCATCGTAACGGTGGTCCGCCCTCGGTATCAGCTCTGTCGGAAAAGTGCGAGGTATCCAGCATTGTACCATCGGTCAGGGGCCCCGCTAGCTTCCGCTTCACTGCACATCGAATATTTGTGCGTGCCTTTTAGCTAGCCAGTCAAGTAGCCAGCCACATGTGCTTGAGTGCACTGATGTCCTCCCATAGCCTTATCTGAAATCGTTGTAAAAATGAATCACCAGATACGTTCCTACGTAAATTGACTATTGTAAATATGGCGAAGTGATGTATTAAACTATACTGTAATTATTAAAGCGACAAGTCGTTTATCTCTAGACTATACTGATACTCAAGCGTTAACACACTTCGTTTTGCTCTAGCAGTGATCCATCTGTAGCAATGCTTAAAGCCAGTACCGAACCCGATATTGCAAAGGTATTATTTGAATTATATTTATACCGACGTTCGCTAATGATCTATGAAGATGTCTATAAGTGGAACGGTATGAAGTCCAAACTAAGTAATTGTCTAGATTCTAAGCCTGCACTTCATCAAGCTAATAATAGCAACTATTCCCTCCTCAGTAAAAGCGTGATTTTGAGGTCAGCTTCAATGAGGCTTAATAGTATCACAGTTCTTTGTTTTATTTAGTTTTTATTGGACAACATTATCATTATTATGCGTCTTACGCTAAAATGGGAGCTACAGAAAACGATGATTAGCTCAGTTCTCTGCGACGGTTCGATGGCTTCTTGGACGAAAAGCGAACATCTTTAGAAACTGGCCGTTTCAGTTTGTCCTCGATAGGGGAAGGACCAAAGTCTTCGGCAGCATATACTTTGCTCGGGCTATTAAGAGACACATCAAGCGCCCTACCTCTAATTATTATTATCGGCTAATCTGGAAGGGACTCAGAGACTTAATGGCTACTCGGGACTACATACAGGAAGCTGTAGTGTAGAGGCTACATCAGTACACAGGCAGTGAAAATCGAGGGGCATTCCTTTCCTTTTGAACTTACATCGTCTTACCCTTGACCATCTAATAGTAGTTAACTAATGCCGCGCATTGCCACAAAGCTAAAGATACTATAGAGGCAATTTGACTGTTACAAATAAAGCTACAGCATCATTTACCGACGTAGAAGGAAACCTATCTCAGATACACTCAAATTTTGATACGTAGGTGATTTAAGATGAAATTACGTAAGCAAATGCGTATTAACATTATACAACCAGCTTCGAGTTTGGGCGTGACTAGGGGCACGCACGTTGTGGCCTAGGTTCGAATCCGGGTATGGACACACGGTTCGCTTTGTGCCGGAAGCCAGCCAGCTGATGAAATGCCTAACGGCGACACCATACGCGCATACAGCTTGGTCTAAATGAAGCGGCTGCTAGTTAGTCATCTTCTATCAGTGGTACGCATTAAAAAAAAGGTAAGGAGCGTACCAGAATAGCAACTAAAAAAGATGGTTGAAGAGCGTAAACAAACGTAAGCCTCATAGTCGGTTATGTATCTCGCTACTCGTTTAACATTATACGAAGCGTCTTCCACATTAAAATATTGATTATATCTCAACAAACATCTGAAGTGCAATAAGTTTAATAATATATATCAATAAAAGCTGATGGGGAAGGTAAGTTGTGACTCGGTTCAAAATGAACTGGTGTCGTTTCGGATTTAGTGGCCGCGTAACAGTACAATGGAAGGAAGTATTTGCTAAACCGAGACCATAAAACTTGCCAACAAATCAGATAGTTCTCTTTTCAGTTAAGTTCCCTTCGCATCATAAACTTTACTGCTGGTGTTAAAAGTGGGCTTGGTTAGTTTATTCAGTATTTGTACTACATAGCGGTAGCTCGTGCGGGTATTGCAGTCGTCTACGGTCAGAGATCTAACGAAGTAATAAGTTGTAGATTTGTTACTTTGTGGGACTATGTTTTCAATTTATTGCATTAATTTATCCTATAGATAAAAGTTAAAATCCATCAATGTATTGAGTGGTTGGTTGATTTTGTAATAGGTATGATATCTAGCAAATAGCTACAAAACAAACCCCTTATAGAACTCTGTTGTAATTAAACATTACGTAAACATATTCATGTTATAAACATTGTACCGAAAACTTTCAATGTATAAAGTCGTTCACTGGACATTAAAGAAAGACCAATCTGTAGTTCTCAATTAACTCAAGCCTCAACTATGGCACAATGCCAATGGGGTTGTCAACGCTAATCTATGGAGGCTATCGAATTTGCCGATTCATTTAACTTTATTAAAGTACGTCCTCATTTCGTAGAACAAGATATCCAACAATTTCCGGCCTTCGGCCCCCGTTCGGGCTCGCTCGGACCGCCAAGTTCAACCGGTTTAGGATACGTCGCTCATAGGGCAGAGGGTTTCGAGCAGTGTTCTGGAAAATCGCTATCTGCCGGCTCATTATTATGGCCACCATCAAGATCAAACGTCGTACGCATAGTGTCAATGATAGTCGAGTTAGGCTGATAGAGTGCAAATCACTATATCGAAATAGAATATCTTCGGAGTCATCGGAACGGATGAAGCCACTGAGAGAATGAGCGTTAGCTACTGCTCATATTTCGAATCAGATATAGTAACACGAATGATAATGCGCTTGTTAAAACTCTGTGTTAATGTTCTATTAACGAAAGTTTGTAAATTGATCTTATTTGAAATAATGTATGTCTTATTTTTGAAGCGACGTTTGACAACGCTAGCGGTCATAACTCTAAAAATTTCGATATTAATATTCGTTTTCTTGATGCGGTTACTTGGCCGACGCTAGCTACAGCCATAACGATACAGCTAGAAAATAGAGAATAAAAACTCAATAATATGAGGCGGGAAGGACGGCAATAGGGAGTAAGATGTGTCGAAGCATTTTGGAGCCTCTTCTGTACCCTTAGTCTTTGTGGTGTACTCTCGGTTCATCTCATGGGGCATATGTTTTCGTTGATTTATGCACATAATAGCATACACCGATACTTTGGGTAGTTGTTGACGCT
Organism: Varroa jacobsoni; assembly: GCF_002532875.2. NCBI lineage: Eukaryota > Metazoa > Arthropoda > Arachnida > Mesostigmata > Varroidae > Varroa > Varroa jacobsoni. Next base: position 72,682 of record NW_019213965.1, on the reverse strand, counting down.
GAATAACGACCGCTTGCTGACTTCGGCTCCACATACACAATAGCACTTGAAATTGTAGAAATGACTTGACCAGTACCATATATATATATATATAAACTGCTTGTATATGAAATCGTTCTCTGCTGCTTAGAGAAAGCGTATTACACTGTGTACTTCGTGTACGTCATACGTACGTTTTTTATTCAACGAAAAAAAAATTCACTACGAAAACCATCTTCCCATAACAGCGCTTTCACTACTCCACAAGGCCACCGAGTCTGAGCTAGACAAGTGGGCATATCATCATGTATCGATAGTAATAATATGATGATGAACAAACGCGCCGCCGCACAGATAATAATATAGAATTCATAATCAATTTTCTTGGCTTGAGTTTTGATTGAATAGGACAATGACGAGGCTTCTTTTGTACCTCTTTTGTTGAGGTGAGTAAGATGATATATGGAGCCCACATTAATCATCGTATGAGACGTGATTGCCATTGCAATATACTTGCTGTTAAGTCCAGGATTTTCTCCAGCTTGGCAGCATAATGCTTTGAGCCTCTTAGCGACGATCTCCGAGAAGGACTTTCGGTGTGAGAGAAATGAAGCATTCATCAGTGCCCAAACGTTGACTCCCTGTGTTCAATGAATTGAACGAAGGCTCTGTGCAATATTTTACAACTGTGCCTTTTCCGGCCACCGTGACAAAAACATAAGGGCAAGGTGATGCTCGCAAATTCACTACTGCAGAAGAGTTCGGTTTGATTCAGTAGTTTGATTTTCGTCGATTTTAGGTCGTTGTGAACGTCAGATCACCGTATATCGATTGAGTCCTTCATTACGTCCAGTAGGTCAACTTGTTGAATGTAAACAAATTCATATCTTTCATGTGACGCAGAAGTGACAAGATACTCTAAGTCGCATTTAGCGTGTACCATCATTACTACACGCTTGGCTAACCTGATAAACTCGTAGAAAAATATATTCTCCGTTTCGCCAAAAACGTACTCAGATCTATTTTACAAATAAAACAATTAGCATGATTAAAATGAATATATTACATTGCATGTTGTGCTCGTCCTATCAAGAAATAAGGACTTCGGCACTTACCGGTGCCTTGAACGAGATTTATGTTTAGTTTCTTGTGTTTAGATTCGCAACTCCGAATTGAAAGCACTCCTCATGTGTTCTATGTATCCATTTTGCATCCGTTTCCAGTGACCCCCTTTTTCCACCAACATGACAAGGTTAGATGCCCAATTGAAAATCGGTTGGTCGCTCCTAGTCACAAGGCCCTTCGTTTGAGAGACCATCGGGCCTTACCACAACGGTCGCCCTCGATGCAGTCATATCCCCGCAAGTGCCTCAAAGACATGCTGGGCCTTGCCCCCCCCATCTTTTACCCTACTTTCAGTTGAAGATCGGCTGTGCGTACCATAGGGAGTTTTCGATTGATGTACAACTGTTTCTGACATTTTGCGGTCTGACCAACCCAAGAGCTGTAGTGCATTCGGCCACAGCTGTCTATCCGTAGGGCGATGCGGGTGAACATTGGGTAGTGGTCGGTGAACAGGGAAAATCGACTAGACCTGAGCGAAGCGCGTAGTTTAAACTGGGCCCAATGGCACTTCGTCTGCTAGAGACACGAAACAGCATCGAGTCTACCGACCTTTTTTTAAGGGGGAAAAGAAACCCAAAGAGCAGGCGCACGCTAGCGAGATGGAAAAAGAAAAACAGATTTGTCACTTTGACATCGTCGGTTTAAATCGGCCCACTTGCTGTATCGACAAGGGCCCTACGTATGTCGTGTGGACACCCAGACCCTATCAGTTAGCATCTCCATATTGTCGTCAACTTACGACCTATTCTAGCTTACATTATTAGGTAAATGGGCCTTGTATATAT